>NW_027288257.1:0-84337 GCF_047511675.1 Marmota flaviventris
ACCCTAAACCTAATGCCAATTTGAGCACTAACGCTAAACTCAACCTAAACCAAACCCTAACTCTGAAAATGACCCTAATAATTCCCTAGCTCTAAATCTGTCCCTTACCCTAAACCTAACCCTTAAACTAGACCTAGCCAAAACCCTAAGCTTGAAAATATCCCTAATGGTAACCCTAGATCTGACATTAGCCCTAGCCATAATTCTAGCGCTAAACCTAAAAAAAAAAAAAAAAAAAAAAAAACCTAGCTCTTATCTTAGCCCTAAACATAGCCTTAATCATAACCCTATCCCTAAACCTGGGCCTAACCCTAACACTAACCCTAGCCCTAATCTTACCCCTAATTTATCCATATCCCTAAGCCTAATTCTAACCAATCCCTAAGACTAACTCTCACCCTTGCCCGAAAACTAGTTATAAACCTATACTTTACTGGAACCGTAATCCTAGCTCTAACCATAAGCCTAACCATAGACCTTTTCTTAGCCCTAGCCCTAACCCTAGACCTAACCTTAAATCTAAATCTAACCCTAAACATAAGCCTAAACCTAAACCTAACACTACTTCTATCCCTAACCTCAATGCTAATCCTAAAACCAGTCCTAACTCTAGCCCTAGCCCTAATACAAAACCAAGCCATAGCCCTAACCCTGACCCTCAACCTAAACCAAAACTTAAACCTACACTTAGCCTTAACCTTAGCCCTAATTTGAGTTTTAAGCCAAAAACTAAACTAACCCTGAACCTGACCTAACCCTAAACCTAGCTCTAATCATCACTCTAACTCTAACCCTAAATCTAACAGTAGACTTAGCCCTAACCCTAACCATAAAACTGGCCTTAATCGTAACCCTAGTACTTACATCAGACGTAACCCTAACCCTAGCCTTAACCCAAAATATAGCCCGAATCTCTGCCCTAACTGTACCTTTAACCCAAACTCTAACCTTAACACTAACACTAGCACTAATTGTAACCATAACCCTAGCCATAAACTTAGCTCTAACCCTATCCATTACCCTAACCATAACCATAACCCTAATGCTAATCCTAGGCTTAAAACTAACCCTATCCCTACTCATAACCCTATTCATTACACAAAACTTAACCTGAAACCTAAACCTAACAATATCATTACCCTAAATTTAACCCTAATGCTAATTCGAGCCCTAACTTAAAACCTTAACCTAACCCAAACTCTAATAATTACCCTGATCCTAATAATACCCTTAGCTCTAAATCTGACACTAAGTTTAAACCTACCATTTCACTAGATGTAGCCATAAACCTAACCCTAAAACTATCATTAACCATAATGCTGGAGTTAAAATTAGCCCTAGCCTAAATCAAATGATAACCCAATTATTACCCTAAATATATAATTATAACCCAAACCATAACCCAATTTAGAGCTAGGGCAAGGGTTAATTCTAACCCTTGCCCTAGTCCTAAACCTAGCTATAACCCCATCCCTTACCCTAAACCTAACCAAAACCCTAAACCTAACCCTAACTTTTTGAGAGCTGCAGCCAAAGTGGCCCCAGCAAACTTCCAGCCGATTGGCTCCTCTCTGATGATTCTCATTGGGCTGTTTCTCTGCTCTTTCAGACCATGGGGGTCTCTTTTGGCTCCACCCATGTGACCCAGCCTATCTGCCTCAAGAGTGGTGACATAGGAATTCCGTTTGAGGTGCTCACCAGAAGAGCAGAGCTGGTGGTGGCAGTTGGGCTCTAGGGGAATTCCTGGAGAGCTCGGGTGGTGTAGGGTGCATTCAAAAAATAAAGTTCGTTCCTGCTTGACAAGTGGCTCATGAATTGTGCCCAGCCAGACTATAGCACTAAACCATCGCCCTAACCCTAGGCCTAAAAATAACATTAATCCTAGCATTAATCCTAGCCCTAATTTAGTCCTATCCAAACCCTAACCTTAGCCCTAAGACTAACTTTTGCCCTAGCCCTATTGCTAGTTCTATCCTTAGTCCTAGAACTAATCTGAACTCTAAATATAAACCTAACTTTAAATTTAACTTTAACCATAAGCATAAACCAAACCCTAACATAATCTAACAATAATGCTAATCATAAATTTGAACTACCCCTAGCCCTAGTCATAAAACAAAACCAAGCCATAGCCCTAACACTAACCTTTATTGTAAACCAAACTCTAACCCTACAATTAGCCCTAACCCTAACTCTAAAACTAACCCTGAACCTGATGCTGACCCAAACACTAATTCTAGCTCTAAATATTACCCTAACCTTAAATTAACCCAGCACTAGACCTAGCTTCAACCCTAACCATAAAACTAGCCCTAATCATAACCCTAGTTCAAACATTAGTCATTGTCCTTACCCTACCCCTAAGCTTAACACAAATCCTACCTGTATTCTAAGCCCTAACCCTAGATTTAACCCAAATCTTAAGCCTCACACTAGCCCTAACCGTAACCCTAGCCCTAACCCTTTCCTTTACCCAAAGCCAAACCCTAACCCAAATGTTAACCATTTATCCACATAGGACAACTTTAAGTGAAACTTTAAAATACAAACTGTTCCTGACAGTGAAAAATTGAAATTAAAAGGCCCAAAACTGGGGAACATAATCAGGCTAGGTAAAACAGAAATCCTGTCCAGTATCAAAGAAATTTGAACAAAAATAACTCTAACCCTAACACTAGTTCTAACTCTGGTCCTAACTCTAACATTAACCCTAAACCTATCCTGTTTATAGAGCTTTGATCATACAAGTCTCAAACTTGGGGAACTCAGGGCAGCAAGCTAGCAGATGAATCCTATGCAGTATCAAACAAATCTGACCAAATAATTGGAGGGAGGTAGCTCAGGACAAGCATATTTCCCTGATTTCTCATTAAGTGCTCTTGGATAAAGTTGTTCTTGCATGCTTGTGCTTAGAGATACTTTTGCATGGAAGAAACCACAGAGTGTCAACAGAGAACAGACTGAGTGTGTGAAGTTTCAAGCAGCTAGCACAAACCCTGTTTGATTTCTAGCTCCATTTCCATTTATATGTATAGGTTCAAATGAAGTGAAACCTTAAAACTAAAACTGTTCCTGACAGTGAACCTTGAACCAAAAAGGCCCAAAACTGGTGAACATAGTAAGGCTAGGTAAAAGATGATTCCTGCCCACTATCAAATAAATTTGTACAAAACTAACTTTAACCCTAACACTCGCTCTAACCCTTGCCCTAACCCTAACCCTAAAACTAACCCAAACCTGTTTAGAGAACCTTTGATCATATAATTTCCAAACTTGTGGAGACTAGTGGGGAAAGCTAACAGAAGAATCCTGTGCAGTATCAAAGAAATCTGAACAAATGACTGGGGGAGGTAGTTCAGTACATGCATATTTTCCATTTGTCTCCTGAAGTGCTCTCAGATAAAAGTTTTTTTTGCATGCTTCAACTTTGGGATAATTTCACAAGGAAGAAATCAGAGAGTACCAACAGGGAATTAATTGAGTATGTGAAGTTTCAAGCAGCTAGCACAAACACTGCTTGATTTCAAGCTTCATTTCATGAAGTCCCAAACTTGAGGAGCCTACTAAGGTTAGGTCAAGAATGAATTCTGTACAGGATCAAAGTAATCTGACCCAAAAATTCAAAGCTCTTTCACTATATGTGTATTCTGCTTGCTCCTAAAGCACTCAGAGTAAAAGCTGTTTCTTTCTACTTCAGCTTAGGGCTACTTCCACAGGAAACAAACCAGAGAATCCTCACTGAGAATTGATTGAGTGTGTGATGATTCAAGCAGCTAGCCCAAACCCTGTTTGATTTCTAGCTTCATTTCCATTCACCCCTATAGGGCAAAAGAAGAGAAACATGAAAATTGAAACTGTTCCTGAAAGAAAACCCTTTATGTAGAAGGCCCAAACATTTGGAGTATACTCAAAATAGGAAAAAGATTAATCCTGCACAGTATCATAGAAATCTGAAAACAAAACTAACTCTAACCCTAACACTTGGTCTAAACCTAATCCTAACGCTAACCCTAACATTAACCTTAATCCATTTAGAGTCCCTTTGGTCCTAGAAGTCCCACACTTGTGGAGCCAAGTAGGGCAGGCTAACAGATAAATCTTTCACAGTATCAAAGAAATCTGACCAAATAATTGTGGGAGGTTGTTCATTACATGCTTAATTCTCAGTTGTCTCCTAAAGTGCTCTCAGATAAAGTTGTTTTTGCATGCTTCTCCTTTGGCCTATGTTAAATAGA
This sequence comes from Marmota flaviventris, assembly GCF_047511675.1. NCBI lineage: Eukaryota > Metazoa > Chordata > Mammalia > Rodentia > Sciuridae > Marmota > Marmota flaviventris. The sequence goes on from NW_027288257.1 coordinate 4,236, forward strand.
AAGAAAACAGAGAGTGCTCACAGAGAACTAAATGAGTATGTGACATATCAAGCAGCTAGTATCAACCCTGTTTGATTTTCAGCTTCATTGTCATTCACACCTATAGGCCATAGTGAAGTCACACCTAAAAATTCAAACTGTTCCTGAAAGTGAAACGTTGAACTTAAAGGCCCCAAATTGGGGATCTTATTAAGGCTATGTAAAGAATTAATCCTGTACAGGATCAAAGTAATTCAACCAAAAATATTGAAGATTGCTCCTAAAGCACTCGCAGATGAAGCTATTTCTTTCTATTTCAGCATAGGGCTACTTCCACAAGAAACAAACAAGAAAATGCACATTGAGATCTTATTGAGTGTGTGAAGTTTCAAGCAAAATTTCAAACCAACTCTGTTTGATTTCAAGCTCTATTTTCATTTACCCATATAGGTCAAAATGAAGTAGAAACTCAAAATAAAACTGTTCCTGACAGCAAATCACTGAACTCAGAAGGTCCAAACCTGGTGAGAATAGTAAGGCTAAGAAAAAAATGATACAGCCCAGTATCAAATAAATTGGAACAAAAATAACTCTAACGCTAGCTCTTAACCTAACCCTAACCCTAACCATAACCCTAACCCTTACCTGTATAGAAAACCATTGATCCTAGATGTCCCAAACTTGGGGAGCCTAGTGGGGCAAGTTAAAGATGAATACCACACAGTATAAAAGAAATCTGATCAAATCATTGGGAGATTTACTTCAATACATACATATTTCTCTGTTTCCTGCTTAAGGGCTCTCAGATACAGTTGCTTTTGTGTGCTTCAGCTTTGGCCTACCTTCAAAAGAAAGAAACCAGAAATTGCCCTGTGAGAACTGATTTGTGAAGTTTCAAGCACCTCCTACCAACCATGTTTAATTTCCAGCTCAATTTTCATTCACATCAATAAGTCATAATGAAGGAAAATCTTAAAATACAACCTGTTCCTGACAGTGAACCATTGAACCGAGAAGGCCCAAACCTGTGGAGCATAGTAAGCCTAAGTAAAAGATAAATCTTGCCCAATATCATAGAAATTTGAAGAAAACTAGGGCCACGCTGGAGCTCTCTGTGCAGATGGAAGGCTCGGCTGTGCAGATGTGAAGGCTCTTTGCTCAGTGGGAAGGCGGAAGTCTCAGATGCACATGAGCTCTCTGCACAGACAGAAGTCTCGGCTGTGCATGTGCTCTCAGCTGAGATGGAAGTCTCAGCAGCGCATGAGCTCTTGGTGCAGAAGGAAGTCTTGGCCTCAGGTTCTCTCTTGGCTCAGACGGAAGTCTCGACCATGCAGGTGCTCTCGGTGCAGAGGATTGGTAGCACAGAACACAGAGGCTTTGCTTGCGGGTCACCAGACCAAGCTCTGGACACGGCCAAATCACCCCAGAACCTCCCACCTCACCAAACACCCTACAGAGTTAACAGAAGGAATCCATCTTGGAAAACCTTACTCACAATCTATTGGTGGCTGTGACTACCAGCTCAGTTCTGCGGCTGCTCAGGTACCCGATTTCCAACTCCCCAAACTCCAGCTGTGATAACTCAAGATTTTTCTCACAAGTTTTGGGGGACATAGCTATCAATACAGAACAGCAACTGTACAAGTATCTATACTTGTAGGAGTAGGGAGGCTCCAAGTAGTAGCTCAAGCCCTCTCAAACTGGCTACCTCCACCACCGTTAGCACAGAGACTGAAGCTAGGAATAGACAACTCCACCTACTGGAAGAAAACAGAGTTCTGAGAGACATTTTATTCTTGTTCTTATGATCTACTCTCCTCTACCCTTCCCCCTCTGGCCCTCACAATCTCAACATACGTGAATCCAAGAAATTTGCATGAAATTGGACTTTAACAACTAAATCACCAGAATAGTATGATATAGAGGAATTGCATAGGCCCACCTCAACCCCCCCCTTTATTTTCTCTTATTTTCATTCTTCCTCTCTTTCTTTGTTATTTTTTCTTCTTTTTTCTTCCTCCCTCTATCCCACTTTCAACCTCCTAAATTTTACTATTTATACATAGGGTAATTTTATGAATACAGATAAGGAATTTGAATTTATACATTCTCCCATAAATTACCTCTGTCTATTCATTACAGTTCTCCTCCAATTTGGTAAGAAAGATTTATCTCATACCCTCACTCCTTTCCCCCTTAACATAGCATGCACTCCTTACCAAGTTCTCTATATACCACCATAAATGGTATGCCATTTCTGAAACTAATGACTATATTATAAATAATAATTGAAGCCAACATCTGTAGACATAGAATCTAAATATAAATGAATTTAAAATGGATAGGCTTAGGCTTCCAGTTAGGGATAGATTTAGAGTTATAATTTGATCTATGTTTAGGACTAGGGCTAAGGATAGGGCAAGGGTTAGGATTATGGTAAGGGATAGGGTTAGAACTAGTGATAGGCCAGTGTGAGTGTTAGAGTTAGTCATAGGGCTAGGACTAGGGTTGTTTTAAGGATTAGGGCTAAATTAGGGCTAGGGTTAGTGTTAGGTTTAGACCTCAGTTTAGGGTTAGAGTTAGGGTTACATGTAGGGTAAGGGAGTGGGTTATAGCTAAATTGAGGGCTAGGGCGAGAGTTAGCATTAGGGTTAGGCCTGGGTTAGGGTTAGGGTTATGATTAAGGCTCGGCTTAGGGCTAGAATGAAGGCTATCATTTGTGTTAGGGTTAGGGCTAGTATTAGGGCTAAGGCTAATGCCAGGTCTAGGGTTAAAATTAGGGATAGATTTAGGTTAGGTTTATGGCTTGGTCCAGTGTAAGGGTTAGGTTAGGGTAAGGGTCAGTTTCAGAGCTAGGGTTATTATTAGGGTCAAATTCAAGGTTAGGGTTTGGTTTAGGTTAGAGGTAAGCTTTAAGGCTCAAATTAGCATTAGGTTTAGGGTTTGGGTTAATGACATGGTTAGGTTTAGGGTTTAGATGTGGTTTAGGGTAATGGATATGGTTAAGGTTAGGCCTAATATTTAGCATAAGGGTTAGGGTTATCATGAGGTTAATGGATAGGCTTAGACCTAAGATTAGGGCTAGGGTTATGTATAGGATTAGGGCTTTTGTTTGGGTTAGGGTTAGGTTTAAGTTTAGGGTTAAAGCTAAGTTTAGGACTCAGATTAAGGCTAGATTTTGGGTTAGGTTAGGGCTAGGGTTAAGGCTACGGGTAATGTATGAAGTAGCATCATGATTAGCGCTAGTTATAGGGTTAGGGTTAGGGCTAGGTCTAGTGTTAGGGTTAGGTTTATGGTTATGAAAATATTTAGAGCTGGAGTTAGTTTTAGAGTCAGATTCAGTGTCTGGATTACTTTTCAGGTTAGATTTAGAACTAGAATTAGAGATAGGTGTAGGGCTAGGTGTAAGGTTAGGGTTTGGTTTAGGTTAAGGGTTAGGGTTAAGGCTATGACTTGTTTTTTTTTTTTTTTTTTTAAGGCTAGGGGTAGGGTTAGGGCTACTTTTAGGAGTAGTGTTAGGGTTAGGGCTAGTGTTAGTGTGAGGTTTAGGCTTAGGTTTAGGGTTAGATTTAGAGTTAAGTTTAGATCTAGGGTTTGAGCTAGGGTTAAGGATAGGGATAGGGTTAGTGATAAGTTTAGGGCTAGGTTTAGGTGATGGTAAGGTATTGGGTTAGAACTCAGTATAGGGATAGGGTAGGAGTTAGAGTTAGTCTTAGGTCAAGGGTTAATATTAGGGTAAGTCCTAGAGTTAGGGCTAAGGTTAGTGTTATGTTTAGGTTTAGGGTTAGGTTTGGGGTAAGGGTTGGGTTTATAGCTAGTTTTATGGCTAGGGTGAGGGTTATTATTAGGGTTAGGGTTAGGTTTATGATTAAGGTGAAGTTTATGGCTAGGATGTGGACTAAGGTTTGTTTTAGTGTTAGGACTAGGATTAGAGCTAGGGCAAAAGTCAGTTCTAGGGTTAGAGTTAGGGATAGTTTAGGGTTAGGTTTATAGCTAGGTCTATTTCAAGGGTTAGGTTTATGGTTAGGGTCAAGTTTAGAGCTAGGGGTATTATTAGGGTTAGGGTCAGGTTTAGGTTTGTTGTTACGTTAAGGTTTAGTTTTAGGACTCAAATTAGCATTATTTTTAAGGATAGGGTAATGATAGTTTTAGGTTTAGGGTTCAGGTTAAGTGTAGGGTAATGGATAGGGTTAGGATTAGGGATAAGATTAGGGTTTGGTCTAGGGTTAGCATAAGGGTTAGGGTTATCATTAGAGTAATGGATAGGTTAAAGCTAGGGTTAGGACTAGGGTTATGCTAAGGATTAAGTCTAGGCTTAGGCTTAGGTTTAGGGTTAGGGCTATGGTTAGGATTAGGATTACCTTTAGGGTTAAAGCTAGGGTAGGCCTTGTATTAGGGCTAGGTTTTGCGATAGGTTAGGGCTACAGCTAATGTAAGAACTTGTTATAATTCAGGCTAGTTTTGGAATTAATGTTAGTGCTAGGTATAGTTTTAGGGTTAGGTTTAGGGTTGGGGTGGTGTTTAGAACTAGGGTTACTGTTAGTGTCAGGGTCAGTGTTCAGGTTAGGGTTATGGTTAGAATTAAAGCCAGAATTAGGTCTAGGGGAAGAGTTAGGGTTTGACTTAGGCTAAATGCTATTGTTATGGCTATGTCTAGGTTTTTTATTAGGTCTAGGGTTCGAGTTATGGCTAGATTTAGGATTAGGGTTAGATCTAGGACTAATGTTAGGGTTAGGTTTAACTATAAGTTTACTGGAAGGGCTACTGTCAGGTTTCAGTTTAGGGTTAGGTTCAGGTTTAGACCTTTGGTTAGTGTTGGGGTCAGAATAAGGATCAGGGTTAGGGTTAGGGTTTGGGTTATGGTTAGAGCTAGAATGAGTGCTATGCTTAGGACTAGTAATATGGTTAGGGTTTTGGTTAGGTTAAGAATTAGGTTTAGCATTAGTGTTATGGTTTGGCTTAGGGTAAGGGATAGGTTTAGAACTAGGGGTAGGGCTTGGATTAGGGCAAGGGTTAGGGTTTTAAGCTAGGTTTAGGGCTTGGATTAGGGCTAGTTTTGTGTTAGGTTAAGGGCTAGGGTTAGTGTAATGGCTAATGTAAGAACTAGGGTTACAATTAGGATTAGTTTTGGGGTTATTGTTAGGGGTTAAACCTCTAGTGTTAAGATTAGGTTAAAGGTTAGGGTGATATTTAGAGCGAGTGTTAGTGTTAGGTTAAAAATCAGGTCAGGGTTAGTTTTAGGGTTATGGTTAGGACTCAAAATAAGGCTAGGGTTACTCTAAGGGTTTGTTTTAAGGTTAGGGTGGTGTTTAGAGCTAGGGTGAGTGTTAAGATATGAGTCAGAGTCAGGGTTTGTATTAAGGTTAAGGTTAGGACTCTAATTAGGGCTAGGGTTAGGTCTAGGTGTAGTATTAGGATTTGGTTTAAGTTAAGGTTTAATGTTAGGGCTGTTACTCGGTTTTGCTTTACTGCTAGGGTTAGGGTTAGGGCTAGTTTCATGATTAGTGTTAAGGGTAGTGCTAGTGTTAATGTTAGGCTTAGGGTTAATGTTAGAGTTAGAGTTAGATCTAGGGTTAGGACTAGGAATAACAATTAGGCAAGGATTATGGCTAGGTTTGTGGCTATGTTTAGGGGTAGGGATAAGAGTTAGGGTTAGAGCTAGGGATAGGGCTAGTGTGAGAGTTAAAGTTAGTCTTAGGGCTATGGTTAGCATTAGAATTAGGGATAGGGTTAAATTAGGGCTAGGATTAGGTCTAGGTTTAGTATTCAGCTTAGGTCTAGTCTTAGGGTTAGGGTTAGGGTTAGGATTAAGTTTAGGGTAAGGGATGGTGTTTTTGCTAGGTTTAGTGGAAGGGTGAGGGTTAGAATTAGATTAGGGATATGATTAAGGTTAAGGTTATGATTAGGGCTAGGTTTAGGGCTAGGATGAGGGCTAGGGTTTGTTTTAAGTTTAAGGCTAGGATTAGGGCTAGGGCTAATATCAGATCTTCAGTTATGGTTAAAGATAGTTTAGTTATAGGTTTATGGCTACATGTAGTGTAAGGGTTAGTTTTAGGGTAAGGGTCAGGTTTAGAGCTAGGAGTAATTTTAGAGTCAGGGTCTGGGTTAGGGTTTGGGATAGGTTAAGTCTTAAAGTTAGGGCTCAAATTAGCCTTAGGGTTAGTGTTAGTTTAATGATAGGGTTAGGTTTATGGCCTAGGTTTGGATTGGGGTAATGGATAAGGTTAGAATTAGGGATAATGATAGGTTAAAAAGTAGGTTTAGCATTAGGGTTAGGGTTATGTTTAAGGCAATGGATAGGGTTAGAGCTAGGGTTAGGACTAAAGTTATGTTTATGATTGGGGCTAGGGTTAGGGTTAGGATTAGGGTTAAACCTGGGGTTACGGCTCAGATTAGGGTTAGGTTTTGTGTTAAGTTAGTGTTAGGATTAGGGTTATGGCTAATGTAAGTACCAGAATTATGTTTAGGGCTAAATTTTAGGTGAGGGATAGGGTTATGTTCAGTGTTAGGTTTAGGTTTAGGGTTAGGGTTATGTTTAGATCTAGGGTTAGTGTTATTGTCAGAGTCAGGGTCAGGGTTAGTTTTAGGGTTCGGATTAAAACTCAAATTAGGGCAAGGGTTAGGGTTGGTGTTTGGGTTAGGTTAAGTATTAGGGTTAGGGCTGTGGTTCACTTTTGTTTTAGAGCTAGGGCTAGGGTTAGGGCTAGTTTTAGGATTAGCATTAGGGTTAGGGCTAATGTTAGGTTTAGGTTGGGCCTAAGGTTTAAAGTTAGATTTAAAGTTAGGGTTAGGGTTAGGGTTAAGCTTAGGGTTATTATTAGATTTAGAGTTAAAAGTTAAATCTATTTAGGACTAAGGCTAAGTATAGGGCTAGGATTAGTGCTAGGATTAGGGTTCTGGTAAGGGATTACGTTAGAACAAAGGATGGGGCTAGGGTGAGAGTTAGAGTTAGTCTTACATCTAGGGTTAGGGCTAGGGCTAGGAACAGGGCTAAATTATGGCTAATATTAGGACTAGGTTAGTGTTAGGGTTAGGGCTAGTGTTAGCGTTAGGGTTAGGGTTAGGAGTAAGAGTATGTTTAGTGGTACAATAAGGGCTGTGATTTGTGTTAAATTTAGGGCTAGGATTAGGGATCGGGCTAATGAGAGGTCTAGGCTTATGGTTGGGGATAATTTTAAGATCATGGTTATGGCTAGGTCTAGTGTAAGTGTTAGGTTTAAGGTAAGGGTCAGCTTTAGAGCTAGGGAATTTATTAGTGTCAGGGTCAGAGTGAGAATTTGGTTAAAGTTAGAGTTTAGGGTTAGGGCTCAAGTTAGCATTTGGGTGTGAGTTAGGGTAATGATGGAGTTTTGTTTAGGGTTCAGGTTAGGTTTAACTAAATGTTAGGGTTAGGGTTAGGTCTAGGTTTCGCATTAGGGTAAGGGTTAAGGGTTAGTATAATGGACAGTTTATGGCTATGTTTTGGGCTAAGTTTATGGTTAGGAATAGGCCTTGAGTTATGGCTAGGGTTAGGGTTAGAACTAGGTTTAGGGTCAGGGTTATGTTTAGCATAAGGGTTAGGTTTTGAGCTAAGGTAATGCCCAGGTGAGGGTTAGGTTTAGGGTTAAGTCTAGGGATAAGAGTAGAGTACGGTTAGAATTAGGGTTACAATTAGGGCTAGGTCATCATTAGGGGTAGGGAAAAGGTTAGGGTAATGGATAGATTTAGATGTAGGTTTAGGGTTATAGTTAGGGTTAGATATAGGTTTAGGCTTAGGGTTAGAGCTATGGTTATGCTTAGGTTTAGGGTAAGGGTTATGGTTTGAGCTAGGGTTAAGTCTATAGTGATGTGAGGTTGAGAGTTTGGTCTAGGGTTAGTTTTCCAGTTAGTTATAGCATTAAGGTTAGGCCTAGGATTATCAATAGGGTTGGGGTTAGGTTTAGGTTAAAGGGTAGGTTTAGGGCTAGGGTTAAGTTTAGGATTAAGACTAGGGTTAGGGTTATTTTGGGGGATAGATTTAGATTTATGTTTAGGGTAAGGATTAGGACTAAGGTGAGGGTGAGCTTAGGGTTAGGGTGAAGGTTAGGGTTAGGGTAATGCTTAAGGGTAGGTTTAGGCCTGGGATTATCACTAGGTTTTGTGTTAGGTTTATGCCTATGGTTAGAGCTATGGGTAATGTAAGGGCTAGGTTTATATTTAGGGCTAGTTTTAGGGTTAGGGTTATGGCTAGGTATAGTGTTAGGTTTAGATTTTCGGGTAGGGTCAAATTTAGAGATAGGTTTACTATAAAGGCAGGGTCAATGTTCGGGTTAGAGTTAGAGTTAGAGTTACAGCCATAATTAGGACAACGGTTAGGTCTTTGGGTTAGGTTCAGGGTTATTGTTAGGGCTAATGCAAGGTTTTTGTTTAGGTCTAGGAATAGAGTTAAGTCTAGATTTAGGATTAGGTTTAGGTCTAGGGCTAGTGTTAGGGTTTGGTCTAGGGTTAGGTTCAGGTTTAGACCTAGGATTGGTGTTAGGATCAGAATAAGGTCAGGGTTAGTATTAGGGTTTGGGATAGGGTTAGAGTTAGAGTGATGGCTTGGTTAAGATATTAATAGGGTTAAGGCTTTGGTTAGCCTAAAGATGGTAACATATGGGTTTAGAAATAGGGATAGGGCTAGGACGAGTGTTAGAGATAGTCATAGAACTAGGGTTATGGTTACTTTTAAGGATAGTACTAGATTAAGGCTAGGATTAGGGATAGGTTTAGTTTTCAGCTTAGGCCTAACATTAGGACTAGGGTTATTGTTATCTGTAGGGTAAGGGATCGTGTTATAGCTAGGTTTAGAGGTAGGGTGAGGGTTAGAATTAGGGTTAGGGCTAGGGATAGGATTAGAAATTTGATTAAGGCTTGGTTTAGAGCTAGAATGAGTGCTAGGGTTTGTTGTAGGTTTAGTTCTAGAATTAGGGTTAGGGCTAATGTTAGGTCTAGTGTTACACTTAGGGGTAGATAGGGTTAGGTTTGTGTCTAGGTCTAGTGTAAGTGTTAGGCTTAGGGTAAGGGTTAGGTTTAAAGCTAGGTGAATTTTGGGGATCAGGATAGGGTTAGGGTTTGTTTTAGCATAATGTTTAAGGATAGGGCTGAAATGAGGATTAGGGTTAGGGTTAGAATAATGGATAAGGTTAGGTTTAGGGTTCAGGGTAGGTTTAGCAAAATGGAGAAGTTTCAGGTTAGCAAAATGGTTAGGATTAGGCCTAGGGTTAGTATTAGGATTAGGGTATCATAAGGAAATTGTATAGGGTTAGAGCTAGGGTTAGGGCTTTGTATATTGTTAAGACTAGGTCTAGAGTTATTCTTAGGGTTTGGGTTAGGGCTAGTAACCCTAGCATAGGGAAGGGTTAGGGTTAGTTTTAGGGTAAAGATTAGGTTTTGAACTAGGGTTAGTCCATGGTGAGGGTTAGGTTTAGGGTTAGGGCTTTCATTAGGTTTAAGGTTAGATTTAGGGTAATACATTGTGTTAGATGTATTGTTATCTTCAGTGTTAAGGTTATATTTAGGGTTAAGTTTAATTTTAGGGCTAGGATTACTGTTGGGATTAGGGTAAGCATTAGAGTTTGAGTTAGGGTTAGGTCTACAGCAAGGGTTAGGTTTAAGGTTAGGTCTAGAATTAAGTTTATGTTTTGTGTTGGGGTTTTGGTTAGGGTTAGGGCTAGGGTTATCATTAGGGTTAGGGTTAGACTTAAGGCAATGGCTAGGGTTAGAGCTAGGGTTAGGGCTAGGGTTAAGGTTAGGATTATGGCTAGGTTTAGTGTTATGGTTAGGAATAGTACTAGGGTTATATTTAGGCTAAGGGTTAGGCTTTGAGCTAGGGTTAGGACTAAGGTGAGGGTTAGGGTTAGGGTTAGGGCTAGGGTTAGGGTGAGGATTATGCTTAGGGTAGGTTTAGGCCTCAGATTAGGGCTAGGTTTTGTGTTAGGTTTAGGCCTAGGCTTAGTGCTATGGTTAATGTAAGATCTAGTGTTCTAATTAGGGCTAGTTTTAGGGTTAGGGATATGGCTAGGTCTAGTGTTAAATTTAGATTTTGGTTTAGGGTCGGGTTTAGAGATAGGTTTAGTGTTAGCGTCAGGGTCAGTGTTCAAGTAAGTGTTAGGGTTAGGCTGAAAGGCAGAATTAGGACTAGTGTTAAGTATAGGAAGAAGGTGAGTGTTTGTTTTAGATTAATGGTTATTAGAACTAGGACTCAGTTGTTGTTTAGGTCTAGGGCTAGAGTTATCGCTAGATTTAGAATTAGTTTTAGATCTAGGACTAGTGTCAGGGTTAGGTTTAGGTATATGGTTACTGGTAGGGCTAGTTTCAGGTTTTGGGTTAGGGTTAGGGTCAGGTTTAGACCTATAATTAGTGTTGGGTCAGAATAAGGGTGAAGTTTAGAGTTAAGTTTTGGGTTAGGGTTAGAGCTAGAATGAGAGCTAGGGTTAGGTCTAGTAATAGGGTTAGTTTTTGGTTTAGGCTAAGTATTAGGAATAGGACTAGGTTTAGCATTATGGATAGGTTTTGGCTTACCACAAGGGATAGGGTTAGAGCTAGGGTTAGGGCTACATTTAGGGTTAGGTTTAGGGCTAGGGTTAGGGTTAGGGTTAAATCTAGTAAGAGCTCAGATTATGGCTATTTTTGTGTTAAGGTTAGGGCTATTTCCAATGTAAGAACTAGGGTTATGATTAGGCTTATTTTTAGGGATAGGGTTTGGGCTCTGTCTTGTGTTAGTATTAGCTTTAGGGTTAGGGTGATATATAGAGCTAGGGGTTGTGTTTGGATAAGATTTAGGTCAGGGTTAATCTTAGGCCTAAGACTCGAATTCGAGCTAGGGTTATTGCTAGTTATTGTGGAAGGGTTTGGTATATGGTATTTTTAGGGTACGAACAATGGCTCAGTTTTGTTTTAGGGCTAGGGCTAGGGTTACGTCTAGTAGTAGGATTAGCAATAGTGTTAGGGCTAGTGGTAGGGTGAGGTTTAGGCTTAAGGTTTGGGTTAGATTTAGCATTATGTTTAGATCTAGGGTTAGGGCTATGGCTAGGTTTAGGGCTAAGGTTAGGGCTAGTGTGAGGGTTACAGTAACGGATAGTGTTAGTAATAGAAATAAGGCTAGGGTTGAGAGTTAGAGTTAGTCTTAGGGCTAGGGTTAGGGGTAAGGTTAAGGTTAGAAATAAATTAGGGCTAGGATTAGCACTAGGATAAGTGTTAGGGTTAGGCCTATGGTTACGGCTAGGGTTAGGGTTAGTTTGGGGGGCAACTATGGGGTTATATAGCTTGGTTCAGGGCTAGGAAAAGGGTTAAAATTAGGGCTAGGGCTAGGGTGAGGGTTCTGGTTAGGATTAAGGCTAGGGTGAGGGTTAGGGTTTGTGTTAGGGTTAGGGCTAAGATTAGGGCTAGGGCTAATATCAGGTCTAGGGTTGAAATTAAGTATAGTTTTAGGTTTTGGTTATGGCTAGGTCTAATGTAAGGGTTAGGTTTAGGGTAGGGGTCAGGTTTAGAGCTAGATGTATTATTAGGGTCAGAGTCCGAGATAGGGTTGGTTTGGGTTAAGGTTTACGGTTGGGGCTTTAATTAGCTTTAGAGTTAGCATTCGGGTTAGAGTAATGGATAGGGTTAGGTCTAGGGTTCTGTTTAGATTTAGAGTAATATATAGGGTTAATGCTAGGGATAGGGTTAAGGATAGGTCTAGTGTTAATATTTTGGTTAGGCTTATGTTTAGGGTAATGGATACAGTTAGTGCTAGTGTGAGGGATTGGGTTAAGTTTAGGATTACGGTTAGGATTAGGATTAGGTTTAGGGTTAGTGTTAGGGTTAGGGTTAGTGTTAGAGTTAGGTTTAGGGTAAGTGTTAGGGTTTGAGCTAGGGTTAGGCCTAGCTTGAGGGTTAGGGTTAGAGTCACAGCTATGGTTATGGTTATGGTTAGGGTTAGGGCTAGGGTTAGCATTAGGGTCAGGGTTATGTTTAAAGTAATGTGTAAAGTTAGATCTAGGATTTGGGTATGGTTACAGTTAGGATTCGGGCTAGGAATAGGGATATGGTTAGGGCTAAGGTTATGCTTAGGGTAAGGATTAGAGTTTGATCTAGAGTAAGGGCAACAGCAAGCGTTAGGGTATGTTTTGGGTAGGTTAATGTTAGGGTTATTCTTATGGCTAGGTTTAGGGCTATGTTTTATATGAGGTTTATGGCTAGCATTAGGACTATAGGTAATGTAAGTGCTAGGGTTATGGTTGTGGCTAGTTTAAGGGATAGGGTTATGGATAAATCCTGTGTTAGGGATAGACTTTGGGTTAGGATAAGGTTTAGAGCTAGGGTTTAGGTTAGGGTAAAAGGTCAGTGTTCAGGTTGGTATTGGATTTAGTGTTAGGACCAGAATTATTACTAGGTTTAGGTCTAGGGGTAGGGTTAGTCTTTCTGTTAGGATAATGGTTATTGTTAGAGCTAGGGGTAGGTTTAGGTTTAGGGCTAGGGCTAGAGTTATGGCTATATTTAGGATTAAGTTTAGGTTTAGTGCTAGTGTTATGGTTAGGTTTAGGTATAGGTTTAACGGTAGGGCTAGTGTTAGAGTTTGGTTTAGGATTAGGGTCAGGCTTATTCCTAGGTTTAGTCTTAGGGTCAGAATAATGGTCAGGGTTAGGGTTAGGCTTTGGTTAGTGTTAGAGATAGAATGAGGTCTAGGGTTAGGACTAGTTATAGAGTTAAAGTTTGTGGTAGGCTAACAATTAGAGTTATCACTAGGGTAGCATTAGTTTGAGGGTATGACTTAAGGTAATGGATAAGTTTAGAGCTAGGGTTAGGGTTAGGGCTAGGGTTAGGGCTGGGGATAAAGCTAGAGTTAGGGCTCAGATTAGGGCTAGGTTTTATGTTAGGGTTAGGGCTATGGCTAATGTAAGAACTGGTTTTATGATTAAGGCTAGTTTTCTGGTTAAGATTAGGTCTAGGTGTAGTGTTTGGGTTAGGTTTAGGGTTAGGGTGATATTTAGAGCTAGGGTTAGTTTTAGGTTCAGAGTCAGGATTAATATTAGTTGTAGGGTTAGGGTTAGGGCTAGATGTAGCATTAGGATTTGATTTAGGTTAAGGGTTAAAATTAGTGCTATAGCTCAGTTTTGTTTGAGGACTATGGCTAGGCTTAGGGCAATTTTTCAAATTAGCATTAGAGTTAGGACTCCTGTTAGGGTGAGGTTTAGGTTTAAGGTTAGATTTCGAGTTAGGGTTAAATCTAGGTTTACGGCTAAGCCTAAGTTTATGGTTAGGTTTGAGCTAGGGTTAGGGCTAGGATTTGGCTTATAGAAAAGGATAAGTTTAGAACTAGGCATAGGGCTATGGCAAGAGTTAGAGTTAGTCATAGGACTAGGGATATGGTTAGGTTTAGGTTTAGAGCTAATTTAGGGATAAAATTAGAGCCAGGGTTAGTGTTAGGGCTAGGCCTTGGTTTAGGGCTAGGGTTAGGATTATGGTTAGGGTATGGTATGATGTTATAGCTAGGTTTAGGCCTAGGGTGAAGGTTCAATTTAGGGTTAGGGCTTGTGTTCAGGTTAGGGTTAGGATTTAGGCTAAATTTATGGCTAGGATTAGGGCTACGGTTTTTGTTAGGGTTAGGTCTAGCATTAGGACTAGGGCGAAGGTCAGGTCTAGTGTTATGGTTAGGGATAGTTTTAGGGTTAAGTTTATGGTTAGGTATAGTGTAAGGGTTAGTTTTAGGGTTAGGTTCAGTTTTAGATAGGGTAATGGATATGGTTATGTTTAGGGTTCAAGTTAGGATTAGGTAATAATATTAGAGTTATGGATAGGGTTAGGGTTATCCTAGGGTTAACATTAGAGTTAGGTTTAGGGTTAAGGTAATGGATAGGTTTAGAGCTAGGGTTAGGGCTAGGGTTATTGTTAGGATTAAGGCTCGGGTTAGGATTAGGTTTAGGGTAATGGTTAGGGTTAGGTTTAAATCTAGGGTTAGGGCTCAGATTAAGGCTAGGTTTTAGTTTAGTTTTGGGATAATGTAGGGCTATAGGTAGTGTAAGAATTAGCATTATGATTAGGGCTAGGTTTAGGGTTAGGGTTAGGGCTAGGTCTAGTGTTAGGATTAGGTTTAGTTTTATGGTGATGATTAGAGATAAGGCAAATGATGCGGTCAGAGTCAGGGCCACTGTCAGATTTAGAGTTAGGGATAACATTCGAATTAGAGCTAGGGTTAATTGTAGGTGTGGGTTTAGGTTTTGCATTAAGGTTAGAACAAGAATTAGGACTAGGGCTAATGTCAGGTATACAGTTAGAGTTAGGTTACGATTAGCATTAGGGCTATGGCTCAGTTTTGTTTTAGGTGTAGGGTTTGGGTTAGGGGCAGTTTTAGGATTAGCAATAGTGTTAGGGATAATTGTAGGGTGAATTTTAGGCTTAGGGAAAGGGTTAGATTTAGAATTATGGTTAGATCTAGGTTTGGGATAGGGTTAGGGCTAAGGTTAGGGCTAGTATTAGGGTTACGGTAACAGATAAGGTTAGTACTAGAAGTAGGTCTGGCTCGAAAGATAGGTTAGTTTTAAGGCTAGGGTTAGAGTAAGGGTTACATTTAGCAATAAATTAGGGCTAGCATTAGAGCTAGGGTTACTGTTACGGTTAGGCCTAGTGTTAGGGCTAGGGTTAGGGTTAGTGTTAGGGTTAGGGTTAGGGGAAGGGATGTGGTTATACCTAGGTTCAGAACTAGGGTGAGGGTTGAAATTAGGTATTGAGCTATTGTTAAGTCTTAGGTTAGGATTATGGCTAGGTTTAGTGCTAGGATGAGGGCTAGGGTTTTTGTTAGGTTTAGGGCAAATATTAGGTATAGTGCTAATGTCAGGTCTATGGTTTGGTTAGGGATAGTGCTATGATTAGTTTTATATCTAGGCCTAGTGTAAGGGTTAGGTTTAGGGTAAGGGTCAGGGTTAGAGGTAGGTGTATTATTAGAGTCAGTGTCTTGATCAGAGTTTGATTTGAATATGGTTTAGGTTTAGTGCTCGAATTAGTGTTAGTGTTATTGTTAGTTAGGGTTAGAGTACTTGATAGGGTTAGGTTTAATGTTCAGGTTAGGTTTAGGTAATGGATAAGGTTAGTGTCAGTGATAGGTTTAAGTTTAGGCCTAGGGTTAGCCTTTGGTTTAGGCTTATGCTTATGACAATGGATAGGTTTAGGGCTAGGGTATGTTTAAGATTATGTCTAGGGTTAAGGTAGGGTTAGGGTTAGGCCAAGGGTTAGTGTTAGGGTTAGATTTTGGGTAAGTGTTAGGGTTTGACCTATGGTTAGGGCCAGGGAGAGGGTTATGGTTAGTGTCGGGTCTAGATTTAGGATTAGGGTTAAGTTTAGTGGCTAGGAATAGCATTAGGGTTAGGTTTATGTTTAGGTTAATGGATAGATTTAGAGCTAGGGTTTGGTCTTAGTTATGGTTAGGATTAGGGCTAGGATTAGGGTTAGCGTTAGGGTTAGGACTAGGGTTATGTTTATGTTGAGGGTTAGTGTTTGACCTAGATTTAGGGCTAGGGCGAGGGTTAGGGTTAGGATTAGGTCTAGTGTTAGGATTAGACTTAGGCTTAGGGCTAAGGTTAGGGTTAGGATTAGGGCTAGGTTATATGTGAGGTTTAGGGCTAGCATTAGGGCTATGGGTAGTGAATGAGCTAGAGTTCGGGTTATGGCCATGTCTAGTGTTAGGGTTATTGCTAGATTTTAGGGTTAGCATAAAATTTAGAGCTAGGTTTGTGATAGGGTAAGGATCATTGTTCAGGTTACGGTTAGGTTTAAAGTTAAGGCCAGAATTAGGGCTAGGTTTAGGTCTAGGGGTAAGGTTAGTGTTTAAGTTAGGTTAAGGGTTATTTTAGGCCTAGTGCTAGGTTTTTGTTTAGGGCTAGTGATACTATTATGGTTAGATTTAGGATTAGGCTTTTTTCTAGGTCTGGTGTTAGGGTTAGGTTTAGGTAAACTGTTACCTATAGGGCTAATGTTAGGGTTCTGTATACAGTTAGGGTCAGGTTTAAACCTAGGGTTAGAGTTAGAGTCAGAATAAGGGTCAGGTTTAGGGTTAGAGTTTGGATTAGGTTTACAACTATAATGAGGGCTTGGGTTAGGATTAGTATTAGAGTTATGGTTTGGGGTAGGCTAAAGATTAGGGTTAAGACTAGGGTAGTATTAGAGTTAGGGTTTGGCTTAGGGTAAGGGACAGGGTTAGAGCTAGGGTTGGGGATAGTAATAGGGTTAGATATAGGCTAGGAAAACGGTTAGGGTTTGGTTTAAAGCTAGGTTGAGGTCTCAGATTAGGCCTAGGTTTTCTGTTAAGGCAGGGCCATGACTAATTTAAGAACTACAGTTCCAATTAGATTATATTTAGTATTAGGTTTAGGGTTAGGGTGATGTTTAGGGCTAGGGTGATGTTTAGAGCTAGGGACAGTGTTAGGGTCTGAGTCACGGTCAGCGTAAGTTCTAGAGTTGGGTTTGAAACTCAAATTAGTGCTAGGTTTAGAGATAGGTATAGGGATAGGGTTTGATTTAGACTAAGGTTTAGGGTTAAGCCTATGACTCAGTTTTATTTGATTGCTAGGCCTACGGTTAGGGCTAGTTTTCCAATTAGCATTAGGCATAGGGCTAGTATTAGGATGAGTTTTATGCTTAGAGTTAGGGATAGATTTAGAGTTAGGATTAGATTTAGGTTTAGGGCTAGGACAAAAGTTAGGGCTAGGTTTGGGGATAAGTTTAGGGAAGGGTTTGGGTTATTTTAAAGGATAGGTTTAAACTAGGGGTAGGACTACAGTGAGAGAGTTAGTCTTAGGGCTAGTGTTAGGGTTAGTTCAAAATTAGTATTAGGATTAGCTCTAGGATTAATGTTAGGGCTAGGCCTAGTTTTAGGGCTAAGGTTAGGGTTAGGATTAGGATTAGACTAGGTTAAGTGCTAGGATTAGGGATAGGTTTTGTGTTAGTGTTAAGGCTAGTATTAGGGCTAGGGCTAATGTCAGGTCTAGGTTTATGGTTACGGTTAGTTTTAGGGTGAGATTTATGGCTAGTTCTAGTATAAGTGTTAGGTTGAGGTTAGGGTCAGTTTTAGAAATAGGATTATTATTAGGTTCACAGTAACAGTTATGGTTTGGGTTAGGTTAATTTTAAGGCTTACCACTCTAATTAGCCTTAGCATTAGGGCTAAGGTTAGGATAATGGATATGGTTAGGTTTAGGGTTCAGGTTAGGTTTAGGGTAATGGATAAATTTAGGTTTAGAAATAGGGTTAGGGTTACCCTAGAGTTAGCATTAGGGTTAGGGTTAGGTTTAGGGTTATGGTTAGGGTAATGGATAGGGTTAGAGCTAGTGTTAGGTCTAGGTTTATGCTTAGGATTAAGGCTAGGGTTAGGTTTGGGCTTAGAGCAAGTTTTAGGGTTAGGGTTAGATTTAGGGTAATGTTTAGGGCTAGGGCCATGTTTAGATTTAGGGTTAAAACAAGGTGTTGGGCTTAGATTAGGTATATGGTTTGGGTTAGGTTAGGGCTAGGGTTAGGGCTACAGCTAATGTAAGAACTAGGGTTATGATTAGGGCTACTTTTAGCATTAGGTTTAGGGATATGTCTAGTTTTGGGGTTAGGTTTATTTTTAGAGTGATGTTAGAGTTAGGGTTAGTTACAGGATCAGAGTCAGAGTCAAGGATAGTTTTAGGGTTAGGATAGGACTGGAATTAGGGCTAGTGTTAGGGCTAGGTGTTGGATTAAGTTTTGGTTTAGATTACAGTTTAGGGTTAGGGCTCTGGCTCGGTTTTTTTTAGGGCTAGAACTATGTTAGGGCTAGTTTTAGGATTAGCGTTAGTGTTAGGGCTAATGTTAGTTTGAGTTTTAAGGATAGGTTTAGGGTTAGATTTAAAGTTATGGTTAGATCTAAGGTTAGGTCTAGGGCTTAGATTAGGGCTAAGGTTAGGGCAAGTGTTAGGGTTTTGGTAAGTGATAGGGTTAGAACTAGGTATAGGGCTAGTGTGAGAGTTGGAGTTAGTCTTAGTGCTAGTGTTAGGGTTAGGTTTAGGGCTAAATTAGGGCTATGATCAGGTCTAGGGTTAGTTGTTGGTTTAGGTCTAAGGCTAGGGGTAGGATTAGATTTAGGGGAAAGAATAGGGTTTTAGCTTGGTTCAGAACTAGGGCAAGGGATAAAATTAGGGATAGGGCTAAGTTAGGGTACAGGTTAGGATCAAGGCTAGGTTTAGGGCTAGGATGAGGGCTAGCGTTTGTGTTAGGGTTATGGCAAGTATTTGGGCTAGGGCAAATATCATGTTCATTTTTACATTTAGAATTAGGTTTAGATCTAGGGTTAGGGCTAGGACTAAGGATAGGCAAGGGTTAGGCTAGGATTAGGGCTAGGGTTAGGGTTACGGTAAGGAATAGGGTTAGATCTAGGGATAAGGTTATTTTGAAAATTAGAGTTAGTCTTACGGCTAGGGTTAGGGTTATGTTTAGGAATATACATAAATTAGGACTAGGATTAGGGCTAGGTTTAGTATTCAGCTTAGGCCAATCATTACAGTGAGGGTTAGGGTTAGGGTTAAGTTTAGGAAAAGGGATGGCGTTGTAGCTAGGTTTAGAGGTAGGGTGGGAATTAGAGTTAGGGTTAGGAGTAGAGTAAGTGTTAAGGTTACGATTAAGGCTAGCATTAGGGCTAGGTTTAGGGCTAGGATGCTGTTTGTGTTAGTGTTAGGGCTAGGATTAGGGCTAGGGCTAACATCAGGTCTAGAGTTATGGTTAAAGATATTTTTAGGGTTAGGTTTATGGCTAAGTCTAGTGTAAGTTTTAGGTTTACAGTAAGATCAAGTTTAGAGCTAGGGGAATTATTAGGATTAGGGTCAGGGTTAGGGTTTGGTTTAGGTTAGGATTAAGGTTTTAGTCTCAAACTAGCATTAGGCTTAGGGTTAGGGTAATGATAGGGTTTGGTTTAGAGTTCAGGTTAGGTTTAGGGTAATTCATAGGGTTTGCATTAGCGATGGGTTTAGGGTTAGGCCTGGGGTTAGCATTTGGGTAAGAGTTATGTTTAGGGTATAGATAGGATTAGAGCTAAGTTTAGAGCTAGAGTTATGGTTAGGAATTGGTCTTGAGTTAGGGTTAGGGTTAGTGTTAGAACTGGGTTTAGGTTTACTGTTATGTTTAGTGTAAGGGTTAGGTATCGAGATAGGGTTAGGGATAGCACGAGGGTTAGGTTAAGGGTTAGGTATAGGTTTAGGATTATGGTAGGTTTAGGATTAGGGTTAGGTCTAGAGATAGGATTATGGTAGGGTTAGGGTTAGGGTTAGGGTTAGCGTTATCATTAAGTTTAGGTTTTGAGTAATGAAAACAGATAGATATAAGATTAGGTTTAGGGTTAGATTTCAGTTTAGAGTTAGGGTTAGGGCTATTGTTATGTTTAGGTTTTTTGTAAGGGTTAGGGTTTGAGCTAGGGTTAGGGCTTTGGCGAGTGTTACATTTAGGGTTATATCTAGGGGTAGTTTTCTGGTTAGGTTTAGGGTTAGCATTAGGGTTTGGGCTAGGGTTATCAATAGGTTTAGTGTTAGGGTTAGGGTATTGGGTAGGTTTAGAGGTAGGTTTAGGGATAGAGTTAAGTATAGGGTTAGGGCTAAGGTTAGGATTAAATTTAGAGATAGGTCTAGGTCTATGTTTAGGGTAAGGGTTAGGCTTTGAGCTATTGTTAGGGTTAGGTTTAGGCTTCGGGTTAGGGTTTAGGTAGGTTTAGGTCTCTGATAAGGGCTAGTTTTTGTGTAAGGGTTAAGGTTAAGTTTAGGGAAATGGCTAATGTAAGAACTACGGTTACAATTATGGTTAGTTTTAGGGTTGGGGTAAAGGCAGTTCTAGTGTTAGGGTTAGGGTGATATTTATAGCTTTAGTTATTGTTAGGATATGAGACATGGTCAAGGTTAGTTTTAGGGTTAGAGTTAGGACAAGAATTAGGGATAGGGTTACTATTAGGGTTTGATTTAAATTTAGGGTTGTGTAGAGATTGGGTGAGTGTTAGGATACGAGTCAGAGTCAGGGCTATTTTTAAGGTTAGAATTTGAACTCAATTAGGGCTAGGGTTTGGTCTAGGTGTAGTGTTTGAATTTGGTTTAAGTTAAGGTTTAGGTTTTGGCCTCTTGCTTCATTTTGTTTTTGTGCTAGGGTTAGAGTTAGGACTAGTTTTATGAGTAGCATTAGGATTAGGGCTAGCGCTATAGTTTGGGTTAGGATTAAGGCTAGGTTTAAGGTTAGGATTAGGTCTAGGTTTTGTGTTAGGTTTAGAGCAAGAATTAGGGCTAGGGCTAATATCTGGTCTAGGGTTACAGTTAGGGATAGTTTTAGGGTTAGGTTTAGAGAATGGGTCAGGTTTAAAGCTAGGGGTATTATTAGAGTCAGGGTCAGGTTTGGGGATTGGGTTAGGTTTAGGTTTAGGTTTAAGGTTCAGATTAACATTAAGGTTAGAGTTAGGGTTAGTGTAATGGATGAGGTTTAGGTTTAGGATTCAGGTTAGGTTTAGAGTAATGGATATATTTAGGTTTTGCAATAGATTTAAAGTAAGGCTGAGGGTTAGCATTAGGGTTAAGGTTATCCTTAAGGGTAATGTATAGAGTTAGAGCTAGGGTTAGGGCTAGGGCTATGATTAGGATTAGGGCTAGATTTAGGGTTAGGGTTAAGGTTAGGGCTAGGGTTAGGATTAGCATTAGGATAAGGATACGGTTCAGGGTTTGAGGTAAGGTTTGTTCTAGGGCTAGGGTTGGGTTTAAGATTATGGCTATTGTTAGTGTTAGAGTTAGTGCTAGGGTTAACATTAATATTAGGGTAATTAATAGGGTTGGATGTCAGGTTACAATTAGGGTTAGGTTAGGGTTAGGTTTAGGATAAGGGTTAGGATTTGAGCTATGGTTAGGGTTAGGTTTAGGGTTAGGTTTTAGTTAGTTCTAGGGTTAGGTTTATGATTAGGTTTAGTGTAGGTTTAGGTTTAGGTCTAGGTTTATCATTAGGGTTAGGATTATTGGTAGGGTTTGATCTAGTGTTAGGGCTAGAGTTAAGTTTAGGATTAGGGCTTGGTTTAGGGTTAGAGTTAGGCCTTAGTTTAGTGTTATGGTTAGGTTAAGGGTAAGAGTTAGGGATCAAGCTAGGGTTAGGTCTAGTGTGAGGGTTAGGTTAAAGTCAGGGCTAGGCTAGTGTTAAGGTTAGGGATAGCGCTAGAGTTAGCATTAGGTTTAGGGTGATGTTTAGGTTAATGGATAGAGTTAGAGCTAGGGTTTGTGTGACATTTAGGGTTTGGGCTAGGGTTATGTTTATGGTAAGGTTTAGGGTTTGAGCCTGGGTTATGGCAAGGGTGAAGTTTAGAGTTAGTGTTAGTGCTTGTTTTAAGTTTAGGGTTATGCTTAGGGCTACAATTAGGGCTATGTTTTGTGTGAAGTTTAGGGCTAGTGTTAGGTTTATGGGTAATCTAAGAACTAGGGTTATGGTTATGGCTAGTTTTAGGGTTATTCTATTGTTAAGGTTAATTTTGGGGTTAGGATAAGATTTAGAGTTAGGGTTTGTGTTAGGGTAAGGGTCAGTGTTCAGGTTAGGGTTAGTTTTAAGGTTACAGCCTTAATTAGGACTAGGGTTATGTCTAGGATGTGTTAGTGTTTTGGTTAGGTTAAGGCTTATAGTTAAGTTGAAGGCTAGAGTTATGGCTATATTTAGCACTATATTTAGGTTTAGGGCTAATGATAGTGCAGATTTAGGCATAGGTTTACCTGTAGGGCTAGTGTTAGGTTTTGGTTTAGGGGTAGGGTCAGGTTGAAACCAAGAGTTAGTGTTAGGGTGAGAATAAGGGTCATGGTTAGGGTTAGAGTTGGGTTAAGTTTAGAGCTAGAATGAGGGCTAGGTTTAGGACTAGTAATAGAGTTAGGGTTTGGGGTGGACTAAGGATTAAGGTTAGGCCTAGGGTAGCAATAAGGTGAAGGTTTGACTTAGTGTAAGGGATAGGGTTAGAGCTAGGGCTAGGACCAGAGATAGTGTTAGGGTTAGGGATATGGATAGTGTTAGGGTCAGGAGTAAGGCTAGGTTTAGGGATAATGTCACGTCTATGGTTAGATTTAGGGTTATGATCATGGCTAGGTGTAGGGTAAGGGTTAGGTTAAGGTTTAGGGTGTGGTTTAGAGCTAGAGATATTATTAGGGTCAGATTCAGGGTTATGGTTTGGGTTTGGTTAATGATTAAGTTTATGGCTCAAATTAGCTTTAGATTTAGGTTTAGGGTTATGGACATGGTTAGGTTTAGTGTTCACTCTAGGTTTAGGGTAACAGATAGGTTTAGGGTTAGGAATAGGTTTATGGTTATCCTAGATTTAGCATTAGAGTATAGTTAGGGTTAGGATAATGGATAAGATTACAGCTACGTTTAGGGCTAGGGTTATTGTTAGGATTAGGGCTAGGGTAAAGTTTAGGGTTAGGGCAAGTTTTGGGGTTAGGTTAGGTTTAGGGTAAGGTATAGGGCTAGTTTTAGGGTTAATGATTAGGGTTAAAGGTAGTGTTAAGTCTCTGATTAGTGCTTGTTTGGAGGCTAAATTAGGGCTAGAATTAAGTGTAGGGTTTGTATTAGGTTTAGGCCTAGTTTTAGGCTTAGGTTTAGCTTTGTGGATAAGGTTAAGTTTAGGGGAAGGGATGGGATTATATCTATGTTTAGGGCTAGGTAGAAAATTATTATTACAGTTAGGGCTAGGGTTATGATTTTGGTTTTTAATAAGGCTAGGTTTAGGGTTAGGTTGAGGGCTAGGTTTTGTTTTAGGGTTATGGCAAGAATTGGAGCTAAGGCTAGTGTCTGGTATAGGGTTATGGTTAGGGACAGATTTAGGGTTAGGTTTATTTCTAGGTCTAGTGTAAGAATTAGGTTTAGAGTAAGGGTTGGGTTAAGAGCTAGGTGTATTATTAGGTTTAGGGTCAGATTTAGGGTTTAGTTTAGGTTAGGATGTAGGGTTAGGGCTTGAATTAGCATTAGGTAAGTGTTAAGGTAATGAGATTGTTAGGTTTAGGGTTTGGGGTAATTGATAGGATTAGAGTTAGCAATAGGGTCACGGTTAGACCTAGGGTTAGCATTAGGGTAAGGGTTATGATTAGGGTAATGGATAGGGTTAGAGCTAGGATTAGGACTAGGTTTATGGTTACAATTAAGCCTAGAGTTAGGTTTAGGGTAAGGTTTAGGGATAGGGTTAGGTTTAGGGTTAGGATAAGGTTTAGAGTTTGAGCTAGGGTTAGTTCTCATTAGAACGAGGGTTAGGTTTAGGATTATATCTATGTTACAGTTACAGTTAGGGTCTGGATTACTGTTAGTGTTAGGGCTAGTGTTATCATTAGGTTAAGGGTATTGGATAGGGTTAGGTTAGGGTTAGGATTAGGGTTAGTTTTAAGGTAATGCTTAGGGTTTGAGCTATGGTTCGGTCAGGGTTAGGGTTGGGATTATGGATAGGTTTAGGGGTTGCAATAGGGCTAGTCTTTTGCCTAGGGTTAGTGTTAACTGTAGGATTAGGGTTAGTTTTAGGATTAGCATTAGGGTTATGGCCAGTGTTAGGGTGAGGTTTAGGCTCAGGGTTAGGGTTAGATTTTGAGTTAGGTTTAGATCTAGGGTAAGGGCTAGGGCGAAGGTTAAGTCTTGGGTTTGTTCTAGGGTTAGGGCTAGGATTTGGGTTATAATGTGATAGATTTAGAACTATGAATAGAACTAGGGTGAGAGTTAAAGTTAGCTTAGGGCTAGATTTAGGGTTACAGTTAAGGTTAAGGCTAAATTAGGGCTAGGATTAGGGCTAGGGTTTGTGTTAGGGTTAGGGTTAGGGTTAGGGTTAGGTCTAGGATTAGTTTTAGGATATCAAAACATGCATATTTCCCTGTTATCCTGTTATCTCCTAAAGGACTCTTGGCTAAAGTTGTGTTTACATGCATCAGCTTAGGCCTACTTTCAAAAGAATAAACAAGAGATTGCCCACAGAGAACTGATGGAGTGTGAAGTTTCAAGCAGATAGCACCAATGCTGTTTGATTTCCAGCTCCATTTGCATTTAACTGTATAGGACAAAATTAACTGAAACTTTAAAATACAAACTGTTCCTTACAGAGAAACATTGAACCTAGGAGGCCCAAACATGTTGAGTATAAAGGATAGAAGAAAAATGAATCCTGCCCAGTATCAAAGAAATTTGAAAAAAACTAACTCTAACTCTAATACTAGGTCTAACACTAGCCCTAAAACTAACCTTAACACAAACCCTAACCTGTTCAAAAACTGTTGATCCTAGAAGTTCCAAACTTGGGGAGCCTAGTGGGTAAGCTATCAGATGAATCCTATGCAGTATCAAAAAAATATGATCAAAGAATTGGGGTAGTATTTCAGTTCATGCATATTTCTCTGTTTTCTGCAAAAGGGCTCTTGGATGAAGTTGTTTTTGCCATGGTCATCATAAGGCTACTTTCACAAGGAACAAACCAGAGAGTTTTCACAGAGAACTGGCTAAGTGTCTGAAGTTTTAAGCAGCTAGCACCAACACTGTTCGATTTAAACCTCTATTTTCATTTATCTATATTGGTCAATATGAAGTGAAACCTTAAAATACAGAGTGCTCCTGGTAGCTAACCATAGAAACAAGAAGGCACAAACCTAGCCTTAATCCTAAACTGTACCCTAACCCTAAACCTAACCCTAAGTATAACCCTCACCCTAGCCCTAAACCTAGATAAAACTCCATTTTCCCCTAAATCTAAACCTAACCCTTACCCTAACATTAACCCTAACTCTAACACTTTGCCTAACCCTAACACTAACCCTAGCACTAATCCTATCCCTAATTTAGCCCTAACCCTAAACCTACTCCTAACCCTAGCCTAAAGAATAACTCTACCTTTAGCCCTAGCCCTATTTTTGGTTCTAACCCTAGCATTACCATAAACCTAACACTAGCCTTAACCTTAGCCCTAATCCTAGCCCTAGCCCAAAACTTAGAACTAACCATAACAAAAAATTGAAGCCTAAACCTCAACCTAACACTAGCCCTAATACTATTGCTAGTCCTAAAGCTAGCCCTAACCTTATCCCTAGCTCTAAAACAAAAATGAGCCATAGTACAAACCCTAACCCTAGACCTGACATTAGCCCGATCCCTAATTCTTACCCTAACCCTAACACAAACCCTAACCCTACACCTAGCCCTAACCCTAGCCCTAATTCGAGTCCTAACCCTAACCTTAAAGGTAACATTGATCCTGTCTCTGACCCTAACACTAACCCTATCTCTAATCATCAACTTGAACCTAAACCTAACCCTAACACTAGACCTAGACTTAATGCTAACGCTAAAACTAGCCCTATTTATAACCCTAGATCTTACATTAGACATAGTGCTACACTAGCTCTAACCTAACCCAAAACCTAGTCTTAATCTGAGCCCTCACCCTAGCTTTAAAATTAACCATAACCCTAACTTGGGCCTTAACACTTAACCTAAACCTAACCCTAAACCTAAACCTGTCCTAACCTAATGATAGGGTTAGGTTTAGGGTTCAGGATAGGTTTAGGTTTATGAAATAATTTAGGGTTAGTGTTAAGATTAGGGTTAGGCCTATGGTTACCAATAGTTATGGTTATGGTTAGGTTAATGGATAGGGTTAAAGGGAGTGATAGGGCTAGGGTTATGGTTAGAATTCTGGCTAGTGTTAGGGTAAAGTTTAGTGCTATGTTCTGGGTTAGGGTTAGGTTGAGGGTTAGGTTTAAAGCTAGGGTTAAATTTCGGATTAGGGCGTAGTTTTGGGTTTGGTTAGGCCTAGATTTAAAGCTATGGCTAATGTATGAACTAGTGTTGCAATTACTGCTAGTTTTAGGGTTAGGGTTAGGGCTAGGGGTAGTGTTACGGTTAGGTTTAGGGTTAGGGTGATGTTTAGAGCAAGGTTTATTGTTAGCATCAGTTTCAGCATCAGGGATAGTTTTAGGGTTAGGGTTAGAACTAGAATTAGGGCTAAAGTTAGTACTAGGTGTATGGTTAGGGTTTGGTTTAGGTTAAGGGTTAGGGATAGAGGTTGGTTTTGTTTTAGGGCTAAGGCTATGGTTACGGCTAGATTATAGGTTAGCATCAGGGTTAGGGCTAGTTTTAGGTTGAGGTATAGGCTTAGGGTTAGGGTTAGATTTAGAGTTAGGGTTAGATCTATGGTTAGGGCTACGGATGGGGCTAGGGTTAGGGTGAGGGTTAGGTTTATGGTAACAAATAGGGTTACAACTAGGGATACAGCTAGGGTGAGAATTAGAGTTAGTCATGATAGTAGTCTTAGGGTTAGGGTTAGGGTTATGGCTAAATTAGGGCTAAGATTAGGGCCAGGGTTAGGGCTAGATTTAGGGCTAAATTAGTGCTAGGTTTTAGGGCTAGGTTTAATGTTACGGTTAGGACTCTATTAGGGCTAGGATTAGGGCTAGTGTTAGGGTTAGGGTTAGAGCTAAATTAGGGCTAGGATTAGGGCTAGGGTTAGTTTTTGGGTTAGGACTACATTAGGGCTAGTATTAAGGCTAGGGTTAGTATTAGGGTTAGACTAAGGGGTTGGGCTAGAGTTAGGGTTAACATTGGTGTTAATGTTAAGTTTTGGATAATGGGTCGGGTTATAGCTAGCTTTAGGGCTAGGGTGAGTGTTACAATTAGGATTAGTCCTAGGGTTATGTTTCAGTTTAGGATTAAGTCTAGGTTTAGGGCTAGGTTAAGGGCTAAGGTTTCTGTTAGGGTTATGGCTAGGACCAGGTCTAGGGCTAATATCAGGTCTAGAGTTAACGTTAAAAATAATTTTAGGGTTAGGTTATGGCTAGGTCTAATGTAAGGGTTAGGTTTAGATTAAAGGTCAGCTTTATGGCTTGGGTTATTATTAGGGTCAGGGTCAGGGTTAGCATTTGGTTTAGCTAAATGTTTAAGGTTAAGGCTCAAATTAGCATTAGGGTTAGGTTTAGGATTATGGTAATTGATAGGGTTTAGTTTAGGTTTCAGTTAAGGTTTAGGGTAATGGATGGGTTAGGTTTAGCAATCAGGTTAGGGTTACCATTAGTGTTAGGGTTATGTTTAGTGTAATGGTTAGGTTTAGAGCTAGGTTTAGGGCTAGGTTATGGTTTGAATTAACTTTAGGATTAGGGCTAGGTTTAGGCATAGGTTTAGGGTGTGAATTTGGGTATATTTTAGGGTTAGGGTAAGTGTTAAGTTTAGGGCTAGGGTTATAGTTAGGGTAAGGGTTAGTGTTTGAGGTAGGGTTAGGGCTAGGGTGAGGGTTAGGTTTAGGTTTAGGTCTAGGTTTACATTTATGCTTAGAGTTAGGTTTAGTGAAGGGATGGGTTTTAATTAGGGTTAGGGTTAGGGTTAGGGTAATGGATATGGTTAGAACTAAATTCAGGCTAGGTTTCACATTAGAATTAGGGCTAGGGTTAGGGATAGGGTTTAGGACAGAGCTCGGGTTATGTTTAATATAAATGTTATGATTTGAGCTAGGGTTAGGTCTAAGGTGAGGCTTAGGTTTAGCCTAGGTTTTGGGCTAGCGTTAGGCTAAATTTTATGATTAGAACTAAGTTTAGGCATAGAATTAGGGCTTGTTTTTTGTTTTAGGTTTAGGGTTAGGGTTAGGACTATGGTAATTTAAGACCTAGAGTTATGTTTAGGGCTAGTTTTAGGAATAGGGTTATGGCTAGGTCTAGTGTTAGGTCTAGGTTTTGAGTTAGTGTAATGTTTAAAGCTAAGTTCAGTGTTAGAATTAGGGTCAGTTTTTGGATAGGGTTAGGGTTAGGGTTAGAGCCAGAATTAGGACTAGGTTCAGGTCTAGGGGTAGGGTAAGTGTTCAGTTTAGGTTAAGGGTTATTGTTAGTGCTAGTGCTAGGTTTTGTTTAGGTCTAGGGCTAGAGTTATAGCTAAATTGAGGATTAGGTTTGGGTCCAAGTCTAGTGTTAGGCTTAAGTATAGGTATAGTGTTACCAGTAGGGCTAGTGTTAGGGTTTGGTTTAGGGTTAGGGCCAGGTTTAGACCTAGGGTTACTGTTAGGGTCAGATGAGGGTCAGAGCTAGGTTTAGAGGTAGAATGAGGGCTACGGTTAAGACTAGTATTACGGTTAGAGTTTAAGTTAGGCTTAGGATTATTATTAGGACTAGGGTTAGCATTTGGTTTAGGGTTTTGCTTAGTGTAAGGAATAGGGTTGAAGTTAGGGTTAGGGCTAGGGTTAGTGTTAGGGTTAGGGCTAGTATTATGTTTAAAGCTAGGTTTAGGGCTCAGATTAGGTGTAGAATTTGTGTTAGGGTTAAGGCTACAGTTAGGACAATGACTAATTTATAAATTAGGGTTATGATTAAGGCTAGTTTTAGGGTTAGGTTAAGGCTAGATATAGTGTTAGGGTTAATTTTAGGTTAAGGTGATGTTTACAGCTAGGATTAGTTTTGGGGTCAGTGTGAGGTTCAGGGTTAGTTTTAGAATTAGTTTTAGGGTTGTTGTAGGGATAGGGTTTGATTTAGGTTAAGGGTTAAGATTAGAGCTATGGCTTGATTTTGGTTTATGGCTAGGGCTAGGTATAGGGAAAGTTTTAGGATAAGCATTATGGTTAGGGTTAGTGTTAGGGTTTGGTTTAGGCTTATTGTTAGAGTTAAATTTAGAATTAGGTTTAGATTTAGACTTAGGCTTAGATCTAGGATTAGGATTAAGGCTAAGTATAGAACTAGGTCTTGGCCTAGGGCAAGAGTTAGAGTTAGTCTGATGGCTAGGTTTAGGGTTAGGATAGGATTAAATAAATGCTAGGATTAGCACAAGGCTTTTGTGTTAGGCCTAGGTTTATGGCAAGGATTATGGTTAGGATTAGGGTTATGATTAGTTTTGGGGTATAGGATGAGGTTATAGGTAGGTTTAGGCCTAGGGTGGGGAATAGAATTAGGGTTAGGTTTTGGGTTATGGTTTGGGCTAGGATTAAGCCTAGGTTCTAGGGCTAGGATTATGGCTATGTCTAATTTCATGTCTAGTGTTACTGTTAAAAATAATTTTAGGTTTAAGTTTATGGCTACGTCTAGTGTAAGGGTTAGGTTTAGGGTTAGGATCAGTATTAGAGCTAAGGGTACTTTAGGATCAGGGTTGTGATTTGTGATTTGGATAGGCTAAATTTCATGTTAGGGCTGGAATTAGCATTAGAGGTAGGATTAGGGTAAAGATAGTGTTAGGTTAAGGTTTCAGGTTAGGTTTAGGGTAAAGGATAGGGTTAATATTAGGGATATGGTTAGGTTTAGGCCCAGGTTTAGCATTAGGGTTAGGGTTATGTTCAGGGTAATAAATAGGGATAGAGATAGGGGTAAGGCTAGGGATATTGTTATGACTAATGATAGGGTTAGGCTTAGGGTTAGGGTTAGTGTTAAATCTAGGGTTACAGCTAAGGTTATAGTTACGATTAGTGATGGGTTTAGAGTTAAGGGTTAAATCTAAGGATAGTGCTCAGAATAAGGCTAGGTTTTGGGTTAAGTTAAGGCTAGGTTTAGGGTAACAACTAATTTAAATACCAGGGATGTGATTAGGGCTAATTTTAGGGTTAGGGTTAGGGCTAGATCTATTGTTAGGTTTAGGTATAGGTTTAGGGTGATATTTAGAGCTAGGGTTAGTGTTAAGATTAGAGTCAGGGTCAGGGTTAGTTTTAGGGTTTGGCTTAAAACTCAACTAGTGCTAAAGTTATGGCTAAGTATAGGGTTAGGGCTTAGTTATATTAAGGGTTAGGTTTAGGTCTATGGCTTGGTTTTGTTTTAGGGCTAGGGTTAGTGCTAGTGTTAGGATTAACCTTAGGGTTAGGACTAGGTTCAGGTTTAGGTTTAGGCTAAGGATTCGGGTTAGATTTAGAGATAAGATTAGATCTAGGGTTGCTGCTAGGGCTATGAATAGGGCTAGGATTAGGATTCCAGTAAAGTATAGAGTTAGAACAAGTGTTAGGACTAAGGTGAGAGTTAGAGTTAGTCTTTGGACTAATGTTAGGGTTAAGGTTAGGAAAAGGCTAAATTAGATCTAAAATTAGGGCTACGGTTAGTGTTCGGGTTAGGCCTAGGATTATGGTAGGGTTATAATTAAGGCTTAGGGCTAGGATAAGTGCTAGGGTTTGTGATAAAGTAAGGGTTATTATCAAGGCTTGGGCTAATATCAGGTCTAGGGTTATGCTTTTGGACAGTTTTAGGGTTAGGTTTTTGGCTAGGTCTAGTGTAAGGGTTAGGTATTGGGTAAGAGTGAGGTTTAGAGCTAGGGGAATTCCTAGGGTCAGTATCAGTGTTAGGGTTGGGTTTAGGTTTGACTTTAGGTTTAGGGCTCGAATTAGCATTAGGGTTAGTGTTAGTGTAAAGATTGGATTAGGTCTAGAGTTCATGGTAGGTTTAGGGTAATTGATAAGTTTGAGGATAGTGATATGTTTACGGTTAAGCCTAGGGGTAGCGTTAGGGTAAGGGTTATGTTTAGGTTAATGATACAGTTAGACATAAGGTTCAGGCTACAGTTATGGTTAGCAATAGGTCTTGATTTAGGGTAAGGTTGAGGGTTAGAACTAGGGTTAGGTTAAGGTTATGTTCAGTGTAAGTGTTGGGTTCTGAGCTTTGGTTAGGTCTAGGTTGAGTGTTCGGTTCAGGATTAAGTCTAGGGATAGGATTACAGTAGGTTTTGGGTTAGGGTTATGGTTATATTAGACTTACGATTAATGGTAAATCCAGTAAAAGGGTCAAGGTTAGTGTTAGGGTTTTGGATAGGGTTAGATCTAGAATGAGGGTAAGGGTAAGGGCTATTAATAAGCTTTCACTCTGTTTTCTCCTATATTGATAGACGTAGTTTGAACATCAAAACACGGTTTTTGCTAGTTGCTTGAAACTTCACATAATGAAGCAGTTCTCAGTGCTATCTCTATGCTTTGTTTCCTCTTGAAGTAGCGTAATTAGAGACTGGGGGGAAAACACTTGCATTTAAAAGCCTTTGACAAGCTTCCAAAAAACTACGAGTTTTCTGAAATATCAGAAAACATTTTTTCACCCAATCTTGATGATACTTGGCGGTAATGATCAGTACACAAATCCCACTTGTCCCTGAAATTTCGTTCTTCTAGGTTAACGCGTTCATTTGCAGTAACAGTTGATCATTTAGGTTTCACTCTGTTTTCTCCAATATTGATAGATGTAGTTGGAATCCTAAATCAAACACGGTTTTTCTTAGCTGTTTGAAAAGTGACACAATAAAGTGGTTCTCACTGCTATCTCTATGCTTTGTTACCTCTTGAAGTAGCCTAAGTAGAGACTCAGGAAAAATACTTGCATTTGAAAGCCTTTGACAAGCTACCAAAAAACTACGATTTTCCTGAAATCCTCAGAAAACATTTTTTTCAAATAATCTTGATGATACTTGGTGGTAATGATCAGTACTCAAATTACACTTCGCCCCCCCCCCCCAAATTTCGTTCTTCTAGGTTGAAGCGTTCGGTTGCAGTAACAGTTGAATATTTAGGTTTCAGTCTGTTTTCTCCAATATTGATGGATGTAGTTGGAAACATCAAAAAAGGTTTTTGCTAGCTGCTTGAAACCTCACACAATAAAGCAGGTCTCAGTGCTATCTCTATGCTTTGATTCCTCTTGAAGTAGCCTAAGGAGAGCCTGGGAAAAACACTTGCATTTGAAAGCCTTTGACAAGCTTGCAAAAAATTACGAGTTTCCTGAAATCTCAGAAAACATTTTTTGACCCAATCTTGATGATACTTGGCGGTAATGGTCAGTACACAAATCCCACTTGGCCCCCCAAAATTTTGTTCTTCTAGGTTGAAGCGTTCATTTGCAGTAACAATTGAATACTTAGGATTCACTCCGTTTTCTCCTATATTCATAGATATAGTTGGAACATCAAACACGGTTTTTGCTAGCTGCTTGAAACTTCACACAATAAAGTAGCTCTCAGTGCTATCTCTATGCTTTGTTTCCTCTTGAAGTAGCCTAAGTAGAGACTGGGGAAAAACACTGGCATTTGAAACCCTTTGACAAGCGTCCAAAAAACTACGAGTTTCCTGAAATATGAGAAAACATTTTCTTCATCCAATCTTTCTGATACTTTGTGGTAATGATCAGTACACAAATCACTCTTGCCACCCCAAATTTCATCCTTCTATGTTGAAGAGTTCGTTAGCAGTACCATTTTGAATTTGTAAGTTTCACTCTGTTTTCTCCTATATTGATAGTTATAGTTGGCACCCTAAATCAACACAGATTTTGCTAGCTGCTTGAATCTTCACATAATAAAGTAGTTCTCAGTGCTATATCTATGCTTTGTTTCCTCTTGATATAGCCTAATTAGAGACTGGGGAAAAACACTGGCATTTGAAAGCCTTTGACAAGCTTCCAAAAACTATGAGTTTCCTGAAACCTGAGAAAACATTTCTTCACCCAATCTTGATGATACTTTGTGGTAACAATCAGTACACAAATTCCACTTCACCCCCCAATTTCGTTCTTCTGTGTTGAAGCGTTCATTTGCAGTAACAGTTGAATATTTAAGTTTCACTCTGTTTTCTCCTATATTTATAGATATAGTTGGAACCCTCAATCAAACACGGTTTTTGCTTGCTGTTTGAAAAGTGACACAATAAAGTGGTTCTCAGTGCTGTCTCTATGGTTTGTTTCCTCTTGAAGTAGCCTAAGTACAAACTTGGGAAAAACACTTGATTTGAAAGCCTTTGACAAGCTATGAATAAACTACGAGTTTCCTGAAATCTCAGAAAACACTTTTTCACCCAATCTTGCTGATACTTGGTGGTAATGATCAGTGCTCAAATCCCACTTAGCTCCCCAAATATCGTTCTTCTAGGTTGAAGTGTTCATTTGCAGTAACAGTTGAATACTTAGAACTCACTCTCTTTTCTCCTATATTCATAGATATAGTGGGAACATCAAACACGGTTTTACTAGCTGCTTTAACTTCACACAGTAAAGTATTTCTCAGTTCTATCACTATGCTTTGTTTCCTCTTGAAATAGCCTAAGTAGAGACTGGGGAAAAACACTTGCATTTGAAACGTTTGAGAAGCTTCCAAAAAACTACGAGTTTCCTGAAATATGAGAAAACATTTTTTCATCCAATCAGGCTAATACTTGGTGGAAATGATCAGGACACAAATCACAATTGGCCCCCAAATTTCATACTTCTAGGTTGAAGCATTCGTTTGTAGTAACATTTTGAATTTTTAAAGTTTCACTCTGTTTTCTCCTATATTGATAGATGTAGTTGGAAACATAAATCAAACATGGTTTTTGCTAGCTGTTTGAAAAGTGACACAATATAGGAGTTCTCAGTGCTGTCTCTATGGTTTTTTCCTCTTGAAGTACCGTTAGTAGAGACTGAGGAGAAACACTTTCATTTGAAATCCGTTGACAAGCTTCCAAAAAACTACGAGTTTCCTGAAATCTCAGAAAACACTTTTTCACCCAATCGTGCTGATAATTGGCGGTACTGATCAGTACACAAATCCCACTTTGCCCCCCCCCAAATTTCGTTCTTCTATTTTCAAGCGTTCGTTTGCAGTTACAGTGGAATATTTAGGTTTCCCTCTGTTTTCTCCTATATTGATAGATGTGGTTGGAACATCAAACACGGTTTTTGCTAGCTGCTTGAAACTTCACACAATTAGGTAGCTCTCAGTGCTATCTCTATGCTTTGTTTCCTCTTGAAGTAGCCTAATAAGGACTGGGGAAAAACACTGGCATTTGAAACCCTTTGACAAGCGTCCAAAAAACTACGAGTTTCCTGAAATATGAGAAAACATTTTTTCATCCAATCTTTCTGATACTTTGTGGTAATGATCAGTACACAAATCACACGTGGCGCCCCAAATTTCATCCTTCTAGGTTCAAGCGTTCGTTAGCAGTACCATTTTGAATTTTTAAGTTTCACTCTGTTTTCTCCTATATAGATAGATATAGTTGGTACCCTGAATCAAACACAGGTTTTGCTAGCTGCTTGAAACTTCACATAATAAAGTAGTTCTCTCAGTGTTAGCTCTATGCTTTGTTTCCTCCTGAAGTAGCCTAAGTACAGACTGGGGATAAACACTTGCATTTGAAAGCCTTTGACAAGATTCCAAAAACTATGAGTTTCCTGAAACCCGAGAAAACATTTCTTCACCCAATCTTGGTGATACTTTGCGGTAATGATCAGTACACAAATCCCACTTTGCCCACCAATTTCGTTCTTCTGTGTTGAAGCGTTCGTTTGCAGTAACAGTTGAATATTTAGGTTTCACTCTGTTTTCTCCTATATTGATAGATATAGTTGGAACCCTCAATCAAACACGGTTTTGCTTGCTGTTTGAAAAGTAACACAATAAAGTGGTTCTCAGTGCTGTCTCTATGGTTTGTTTCCTCTTGAAGTAGCCTATGTACAAACTTGGGAAAAGCACTTGCATTTGAAAGCCTTTGACAAGCTTCCAAAAACTACTAGTTTCCTGAAATCTGAGAAAACATTTTTTCACCCAAACTTGAAGATACATGGTGGTAATGATCAGTACACAAATCGCACTTGGCCCCCAAATTTCGTTCTTCTATGTTGAAGCGTTCGTTTGCAGTAACAGTTGAATATTTAGGTTTCACTCTGTTTTCTCCAATATTGATAGATGTAGTTGGAACCCTAAATCCAACACGGTTATTACTAGCTCCTTGAAACGTCACAGAATAAAGTAGTTCTCAGTGGTATCTCTATGCTTTTCCTCCTCTTGAAGTAGCCTAAGTAGAGACTGGGGAAAAAATACTTGCATTTTTAAGCCTTTGACAAATTTCCAAAAAACTACGAGTTTCCTGAAATCTCATAAAACATTTTTCACCCAATCTTGCTGATACTTGGCGGTAATGATCAGTACTCAAGTCACACTTGGTGCCCCAAATATCATTCTTCTAGGTTGAAGCGTTTCATTTGCAGTAACAGTTGAATACTTAGAATTCACTCTGTTTTTTCCTATATTCATAGATATAGTGGGAACATCAAACACGGTTTTTGTTAGCTGCTTTAACTTGACACAGTAAACTATTTCTCAGTTCTATCTCTATGCTTTGTTTCCTCTTGAAATAGCCTAAGTAGAGACTGGGGAAAAAAACACTTGCATTTGAAAACGTTTGAGAAGCTTCCAAAAAACTACGAGTTTCCTGAAATATGAGAAAACATTTTTTCATCCAATCAGGCTAATACTTCGTAGGAATGTTCAGGACACAAATCACAGTTGGCCCCCCAAATTTCATACTTCTATTTTGAAGCATTCGTTTGCAGTAACATTTTGAATTTTTAAGTTTCACTCAGTTCCCAGGATGTAGGTTCCCTATTTACCTCTCTTATTGTTTCTCTTGCTGAGAAAAAAAAAAAACTTTTTAGTTTAAGTAAGTCCCATTTGTTTATTCTTGTATTTAACTCTTGGGCTATGGACGTACTATTAAGGAATTTGGAGCCTGACCCCACAATGTGTAGATCAGAGCAAACTTTTTCTTCTATCAGGTGCAGAGTCTCTGATTTGATATCTAGCTCCTTGATCCATTTTGAATTAACTTTTGTGCATGGCGAGAGAAAGGGGTTCATCTTAATTTTGTTGCATATGGATTTCCAGTTTTCCCAGCACCATTTGTTGAAGATGCTATCCTTTCTCCATTGCATACTTTTAGCACCTTTATCAAATATAAGAAAGTTGTAATTTTGTGGATTTGTCTCTGTGTCCTCTATTCTGTACCATTATTCCACCTGCCTGTTTTGGTACCAGTACCATGCTGTTTTTGTTACTATTGCTCTGTAGTACAGTTTGAAATCTGGTATCGCTATACCTCCTGATTCACACTTCCTGCTTAGAATTGCTTTTGCTATTGTGGGTCTTTTGTTTTGCCATATAAATTTCATGATAGCTTTATCTATTTCTACCAGAAATGCCATTGGGATTTTGATTGGAATTGCGTTGAACCTGTAGAGAACTTTGAGTAATATTGCCATTTTGATGATGTTGGTTCTTCCTATCCATCAACAGGGTACATTTTTCCATCTTCTAGGATCTTCTTCTATCTCTCTCTTTAGGGTTCTGTAGTTTTCATTGTATAAATCTTTCACCTCTTTTGTTAGGTTGATTCCCAAGTATTTTATTTTATTTTATTTTTTTTTTGAGGATATTGTGAATGGGGTGGTTTTCCTCATTTCCATTTCAGAAGTTTTGTTGCTGATATACAGGAATGCCTTTGATTTATGCATGTTGATTTTATATCCTGCCACTTTGCTGAATTCATTTATTAGTTCTAGTAGTTTCTTTG
This sequence comes from Marmota flaviventris, assembly GCF_047511675.1. Classification (NCBI taxonomy): domain Eukaryota; kingdom Metazoa; phylum Chordata; class Mammalia; order Rodentia; family Sciuridae; genus Marmota; species Marmota flaviventris. Next base: position 40,465 of record NW_027288257.1, read on the forward strand.
TAGACCCTTTTGTGTCTTCTAAGTATAGGATCATATCGGCCGCAAATAGTGATATTTTAAGTTCTTCTTTTCCTATTTTTATGCCTTTAATTTCTTTTGTCTGTCTAATTGCTCTGGCTAGTATTTCAAGGACTAAATTAAATAGAAGTGGTGAGAGAGGGCATCCCTGTCTTGTTCCAGACTTTAGCGGGAATGCCTTCAGTTTTTCTCCATTTAGAATGATGCTAGTCTGAGGCTTAGCATATAAAGCTTTTACAATGTTGAGGTAAGTTCCTGTTATCCCCAGTTTTTTCTAGTGTTTTGTACATAAAAGGATGCTGTACTTTGTCGAATGCTTTTTCTGCATCTATCGAGACGATCATATGGTTCTTATCTTTAAGTCTATTGATGTGGTGAATAATATTTATTGATTTCCGTATATTGAAACAACCTTGCATCCCAGGGATGAATCCTACTTGATCATGGTGCACAATTTTTTTGATATGCTTTTGTATTCGATTCACCAGGATTTTATTGAGAATTTTTGCATCTATGTTCATTAGAGATATTGGTCTGTAGTTTTCTTTCTTTGAAGTGTCTTTGTCTGGTTTAGGAATCAGGGTGATGTTGGCCTCATAGAATGAATTTGGAAGAGCTCCTTCTTTTTCTATTTCTTGAAATAGCTTGAAAAGTATTGGTATTAATTCTTCTTTGAAGGTTTTGTAAAACTCCGCTGTATACCCATCTGGTCCAGGGCTTTTCTTGGTTGGTAGTCTTTTGATGGCTTCTTCTATTTCTTCCTTTGTTATTGGTCTATTTAAATTGTGTGTGTCTTCCTGACTCAATCTGGGCAGCTCATATGACTTAAGAAATTTATCGATGTCTTCACTGTCTTCTATTTTATTAGAATATAGGGTTTCAAAATACTTTCTAATTATCTTCTGTATTTCTGTAGTGTCTGTTGTGATATTGCCTTTTTCATCCCGTATGTTAGTGATTTGAGTTTTCTCTCTTCTTCTCTTCATTAGCATGGCTAAGGGTCTGTTGATCTTATTTATTTTTTCAAAGAACCAACTTACTGTTTGAAAAGTGACACAGTAAAGTGGTTCTCAGTGCTGTCTCTATGGTTTGCTTCCTCTTGAAGTAGCCTAAATAGAGACTGGGGAAAAAACACTTGCATTTGAAAGCCTTTGACAAACTTCCAAAAAACTACGAGTTTCCTGAAATCTCAGAAAACATTTTTTTCACACAATATTGCTGATACTTGGCGGTAATGATCAGTACTCAAATCCCACTTCGCCCCCCAAATTTCATTCTTCTATGTTGAAGCGTTCGTTTGCAGTAACAGTTGAATATTTACGTTTCACTCTGTGTTTTCCTATATTGATAGATGTAGTTGGAACCCTAAATCAAACATGGTTTTGCTAGCTGCTTGAAACTTCACAGAATAAATTAGTTCTCAGTGCTCTCTCTATGCTTTGTTTCTTCTTGAAGTAGCCTAAGTTAAGACTGGGGAAAAACACTTGCATTGAAAACTTTTGAGAAGCTTCCAAAAAACTACGAGTTTCCTGAAATCTCAGAAATCAATTTTTTTAACCCAATCTTGATGATACTTGGCAGTAATGAACAGTACAAAAATTCCACTTCAGCCACCAAATTTCGTTCTTCTAGGTTGAAGCATTCGTTTGCAGTAACAGTTGAATATTTAGGTTTTACTCTGTTTTCTCCTATATTGATAGATGTAGTTGGAACATCAAACACGGTTTTTTGCTAGCTGCTTGAAACTTCACAAAATAAAGTAGTTCTCAGCATTATCTCTATGGTTTGTTTCCTCTTGTAGTAGCCTAAGTAGAGACTGGGGGAAAACACTGGCATTTGAAAGCCTTTGACAAGCTACCAAAAACAACGAGTTTCCTGAAATCTCAGAAAACATTTTTTCACCCAATCTTGATGATACTTGGTGGTAATGATCAGTACACATTTCCCCTTGCCCCCCAAATTTCCTTCTTCTAGGTTGAAGCATTCTTTTTGCAGTAACAGTTGATCATTTAGGTTTCACTCTGTTTTCTCCAATATTGATAGATGTAGTTTGGAACCCTAAATCAAACACGGTTTTTACTAGCTCCTTGAAACTTCACAGAATAAAGTAGTTCTCAGTGGTATCTCTAGGCTTTGCTTCCTCTTGAAATATCCTAAGTACAGACTGGGGAAAAATACTTGAATTTGAAAGCCTTTGATAAACTTCCAAAAAACTACGAGTTTCCTGAAATATGAGAAAATATTTTTTCATCCATTCCTGCTAATACTTGGTGGTAATGATCAGGAAACAAATCACACTTGGTCCCCAAATTTCATCCTTCATGGTTGAAACATTCGTTTGCAGTAACATTTTGAATTTTTAGGTTTCACTCTGTTTTCTCTAATATTGAAAGATGTAGTTGGAACCCTAAATCAAACCCGGTTTTTGCTAGCTGCTTGAAACTTCACACAATAAAGTAATTCTCAGTGCTATCTCTATGCTTTGTTTCCTCTTGATGTAGCCTAATTACAGACTGGGAAAACACTGGCATTTGAAAGCCTTTGACAAGCTTCCAAAAACTATGAGTTTCCTGAAATCTGAGAAAGAATTTCTTCACCCAATCTTAATGATACTTGGCAGTCACGATCAGTACACAAATCCCACTTCACCCACCAAATTTCGTTCTTCTATGTTGAAGCGTTCATTTGCAGTCACAGTTGAATATTTAGGTTTCACTCTGTTTTCTCCTATATTGATAGATGCAGTTGGAACATCAAAAATGGTTTTTGCTAGCTACTTGAAACTTCACACAATAAAGTAGTTCTCAGTGCTATCTCTATGCTTTGTTTCCTCTTGAAGTAGCCTAAGTAGAGACTGGGAAAAACACTTGCATTTGAAAGCCTTTGACAAGCTACGAATAAACTACCAGTTTCCTGAAATCTCAGAAAACATTTTTTCACCCAAACTTGATGATACTCGGTGGTAATGATCAGTACACCAATCTTACTTGGACCCCTAAGTTTTGTTCTTCTCCGTGAAAGCGTACATTTCCAGTAACAGTTTGAACTTTTAGCTTTTCATGTGTTTGCTCTTTTAGGGACAGAAGCATTTGGAACTCTCAATCAAACACAGTTTGTGGTAGCTGCTTGATACTTGACAAAGTGAATTGGTTCTCAGTGCGCACTCTATGGTTGGTACCCTCTTGAAGTAGCCTTAACAGAGACTCCGGAAAAACACTTTTATTTGAAAGCTTTTGCAAAGCTTCCACAGACTCTGAGTTTCCTGAAATGTCAGAAAACATTTTTTCCCCAATACTCCTGATACTTGGCTTTAATGACCAGTACACCCATCCTACATGGACCCCTAAGTTTTGTTCTTCTATGTGAAAGTGTACATTTCGAGTAACAGTTTGAATCTTTAGGTTTCCATGTGTTTTCTCCTTTAGGGAGAGAAGCATTTGGAACTCTAAATCAGAGTTTGTGGTAGCTGCTTGATACTTGAGAAAGTGAAATGGTTCTCAGTGCTAAGTCTTTGGTTTGTTTCCCCTTGAATTAGCCCTAAGCAGAGAATGAGGAAAAACCCTTTCATTTGAAGGGTTTGTAAAGCTTACAAATACTACAAGTTTCCTGAAATCCCAGAAAACATTTTTTCACCCAATCTTGGTGATAATTGGCGGTAATGATCAGTACACCAATTCCACTTGGCCCCCCAAATTTTGTTCCTCTAGGTTGAAGCGTTCGTTTGCAGAAATCGTTTGAATTTTTAGTTTTCAATGCATTTTCTCCTTTAGGAAAAGAAGCGTTTGGAACTCTAAATCAAACAGAGTTTGTGGTAGCTGCTTGATACTTGACAAAGTGAATTGGTTCTCAGTGCGCACTCTATGGTTGGTTTCTTCTTGAAGTAGGCCTAACAGATTCTTGGGAAAAACACTTTCATTTGAAAGCTTTTGCAAAGCTTCCACAGACTCCGAGTTTCCTGAAATATCAGAAAACATTTTTTCACCCAATCTTGATGATACTCGGCGGTAATGATCAGTACACCAATCCTACTTGGACCCCTAAGTTTTGTTCTTCTCTGTGAAAGCTTACGTTTCCGGTAACAGTTTGAACTTTTAGCTTTCCATGTGTTTGCTCTTTTAGGGACAGAAGCATTTGGAACTCTCAATCAAACACAGTTTGTGGTAGCTGCTTGATACTTGACAAAGTGAATTGGTTCTCAGTGCACACTCTATGGTTGGTATCCTCTTGAAGTAGCCCTAACAGAGACTCCAGAAAACCACTTTCATTTGAAAGCTTTTGCAAAGCTTCCACAGACTCCGAGTATCCTGAAATATCAGAAAACATTTTTACACCCAATATTGATGATACTCGGCGGTAATGATCAGTACACCAATCTTACTTGCCCCCCCCCCCCCAAATTTCGTACTTCTAGGTTGAAACGTTCGTTTGCAGTAACAGTTTTAATTTTTAGGTTTCACTCTGTTTTCTCCTATATTGATAGATGTTGTTGGAACTCTAAATCAAACACGGTTATTGCTAGCAGCTTGAAACTTGACACAGTAAAGTAATTGTGACTGCTGTCTCTATAGTTTGTTTCCCCTTGAAGTAGCCCTAAGCAGGGACTGGGGAAAACCCCTTCATGTGAAGGGTTTGCAAAGCTTACAAAAATCTACGAGTTTCATGAAATTGCAGAAAATCTTTTTTCACCCAATCTTGGTGATACTTGGCAGTAATGATCAGTACACCAAGCCCACTTGGCCCCCCACATTTTGTTCCTCTAGGTTGAAGCGTTCGTTTACAGTAACCGTTTGGATTTTTAGTTTTCAATGCATTTTCTCCTTTAGGAAGAGAAGCTGTAGGAACTCTAAATCAAACAGAGATTGTGGTAGGTGCTTGATACTAGACAAAGTGAATTAGTTCCCAGTGTGCTCTCTATGGTTGGTTTCTTCTTGAAGTAGCCTAAGCAGAGACTGGGAAAAACACTTTCATTTGAAAGCCTTTTGAAAGCTTACAAAAAACTACGAGTTTCTTGAAATATCAGATATCATTTTTTCACCCAATCTTCATGATACTTGACTGTAAGGATCAGTACAGCAATCCCACTTAGCCCCCCAAATTTCGTACTTCTAGGTTGAAATGTTCGTTTGCAGTATCAGTTTAAATTTCTGGTTTCACTCTGTTTTCTCCTATATTGATAGACGTTTTTGGAACTGTAAATCATACAGGGTTTTTGCTAGCTGCTTCAAACTTGACATAGTAAAGTAATTCTGACTGCTGTCTCTATGGTTTGTTTCCCCTTGAATTTGCCCTAAGCAGAGACTGAGGAAATACCCTTTCATTTGAAAGCGTTCGCACAGCTTACAAAAAACTACAAGTTTCCTGAAATCGCAGAAAACATTTTTTCACCCAATCTTGATGATACTTGGTGGTAATGATCAGTACACTAAGCCCACTTGGCCCCCCAAATTTTGTTCCTCTAGGTTGAAGCATTCGTTTGCAGTAACGGTTTGAATTTTTAGATTTCAATGCATTTTCTCTTTTAGGAAGAGAAGCTGTAGGAACTCTAAATCAAACAGAGATTGTAGTAGCTGCTTGATACTTGACAAAGTGAATTAGTTCTCAGTGCACTCTCTATGGTTGGTTTCTTCTTGAAGTAACCCTAAGCAGAGACTGCGGAAAACCCTTTCCTTTGAAAGCCTTTGCAAAGCTTACACAAACTACGAGTTTCCTGAAATCTCAGAAAACATTTTTTCACCCAATCTTGATGATACTTTGCTGTAATGATCAGTACAGCAATCCCATTTTGCACCCAAATTTCGTACTTCTAGGTTGAAACGTTCGTTTGCAGTAACTGTTTGAATTTTTAGGTTTCACTTTGTTTTCTCCTATATTGATAGATGTTGTTGGAACTCTAAATCAAACACAATTTTTGCTAGCTACTTGAATCTTGACACAGTAATTCTGACTGCTGTCTGTATCTTTTGTTTCCCCTTGAAGTAGCCCTAAGCAGGGACTGGGAAAAACCCTTTCATTTGAAAGCCTTCGCAAAGCTTATAAAAAACTAGGAGTTTCCTGAAATGTCAGAAAACATTTTTTCACAGAATGCTGATGATACTTGGCGGTAATGATCAGTACATCAATCTGACTCGGATCCCTAAGTTTTGTTCTTCTACATGAAAGTGTATGTTTCAAATAACAGTTTGAACTTTTAGCATTCCATGCATTTGTTCTTTTAGGGAGAGAAGCATTTGGAACTCTAAATCAAACAGAGTTTGTGGTAGCTGCTTGATACTTGAAAAAGTGAATTGGTAATCAGTGCACACTCTATGTTTGGTATCCTTTTGAAGTAGCCCTAAACAGAGACTCGGGAAAAACCCTTTCATTTGAAAGCATTTGCAAAGCTTACAAAAAACTACGAGTTTCCTGAAATGTCTGAAAACATTTTTTCACCCAATCTTGATGATACTTGGCTGTAATGATCAGTACAGCAATCCCACTTGGCCCCCCAAATTTGGTACTTCTAGGTTGAAATGTTGGTTTGCAGTAATAGTTTGAATTTTTAGGTTTCACTCTGTTTTCTCCTATTGTTTTCTCCTATATTTTCTCCTATATCTCCTAACACTACCCCTAACAATAACTCTAACATAAACTTTAACACTAACACTAACCCTAACTCAAAACCTACTCCTAACCGTACACTAGACCTAACCCTAATTCAAAACCTAACTCTAACTCAAACCCTAACCTTAACACTAACACTAACTTTAACCTTAACCCGTACTCTAATACTAAACCTAACCAAACCCTAACACTAACACTAATCCTAACAATAACCGTATCCATAACACTAATCCTAAATCTAACACTACGCCTAAAACTAACCCTAAACATATTTCTAAACCTAACACTCTACCTAAACCTAACCCTAATCCTAATGCTAACACTAACCCTAACCTTAACCCTAACATTGATCCTAACTCTAACTCTAAACCTAACACTATGAGGAATCTTAACCCTAACCCTAACCCTAACAATAACCCTAACCCTGACACCAACCCTAAACCTAACATTAACCCTAACACTAACACTAACCCTCACTCTAACGCTAGCAGAAAACCTAACACTAACTCTAACCCTAACCGAAAACGTAACCCTAACACGAACCCTAACACAAATCCGAACACTAACACTAATCCTAACATTAACTCTAATCCTAAAAGTAATCCTAAAGCTAACACTAACCCTAAACCTAATCCTAATACAAACTCTAACCCAAACACTAATGCTTAACTTAACCCTAATCCTATCTGTAACCCTAAACCTAAAAATAACCCTAACCCTAACACAAACCCTAACACTAATCCTAATCCTAACACTAACCTTAACACTAACCCTAACACTAACTCTAACCTTAACCCTAAACCTAAACCTAAACCTATCACTAAACCTAAACCAAATTTTATCCTAACCAGAAATCTTACCCTAACTTGAACACTAACATTAACCCTAACCATAACACTACCCCTAACATTGAACCTAAACCTAACCATAACCCTAATCCTAACACTAAACCTAATCCTAACACTATCACTAAAACTAACCCTAAACATAACCATAAGGCTTACCCTAATGATAAATCTAAACTTAATCCTAAGGCTAACCCTAACACTAATCCTATCCCTAAACCTAACCCTACACAGTACAGTAACCCTCACCCTAACACTAACCCTACACTAAACGTAAACCTATCCCTAACCCTAACACTATTGCTAACCCTAACCCTAACCCTAACATTAATCCTAAATTCAATCCTAACCCTAACACTAACCCTAAAACATACCCTAACACTAACCCTAACACTAACCCTAACACTAACCCTAACCCAACCCTAACCCTAATCCAAACAATAACCTTAACTCTAACCCTAATGCAAACCTAATACTAACACTAACCCTAACCCTAACCCTAATCCTACCTCTAAACCTAACCTAACAATAACTGTAACCTTAAATCTAACCCTAAACCTAACCCTAACACTAACCCTAAGCCTAACCATAAACCGAACCCTAACACTAACCCTAACCTTAACACTAACCCTAACACTAACCCTAAACCAAAGGTTAACCCTAACCCTAAACCTTAACCTAATACTAACCCTAACATTAAACCTAAACCGAACCCAACCCTAACTATAAACCTATACCTAACCTAAACCCTAACACCAACCCTAAGCATATCCTTAATCCTAACCTAACTCAAACCCTAGTTCTAATGCTAATCCTAACTGTAATCCCAATCCTATCCTAACACTAAACCTAACACAAACCCTAAACCTAACCCTAACACTAATCCTAACCCTAACCCTAACCCTAACACTAACCATAAACCGAAGACAAACCCTAACAAAATCATAATTCTAAACTTAATTTAATTGTTACTGTTATGTAACCCTAACCTAATCCTAACACTAACCTTAAACCTAACCATAACCCAACCCTAACACTAACCCTAACTCCATACCTAAGCTTATCACTGATCCTAAACTTAAATGTAACCCTAAACCTAACCCTAACCCTAACCCTAATTTTAAACCTAAAACTAACACTAACAGTAACCCTAACCATAAACCTAACACTTAACCTAACCCTAACCTAACCCTAATTCTAACCCTAATTCTATCCATAATCTAACCCTAAACCTAAACCGAACCCTAACACAACCACTAACCCTAATCCTAAACCTAACACTTACTTTAAAACTAAACCTAACCTTAACCCTAAACCTAACCCTTAAACTATAACACTTACCCTAAACCTAATCCTAAACCATACCCTAACACTAACCTTAATCCTAAACCTAACTCTAAATCTAACACTAACCCTAACACTAAACCTAACTCTTAAACTAACCCTAACACTTAACATAATTCAAATGCTAACCCTTACCATAACACTAACCCTAAATGTAACCCTAACACTAACACTTACCCGAAACCCTTTCCTGAACCTAACACTAACCCTAACTTTAAACATAACCCTAACCCTTACCATAACCATTACACTAAACCTAACCTTAAAACTAACCCTAACACTAACCCTAACCCTAACCCTAAGATGAACCAAAACCCTAACCTACACACTAACCCTAAATGTAACACTAACCCTAACCTAACCCAATCAATAACTCCAATCCTAACCCTAACACTAATCCTAACACTAAAACTAACCCTCATCCTAACCCTAACCCTAATGTAACCCTAACCATAACCCTAATCCTAACACTAACACTAACCCTAAACCTGAACTAACCCTATCACTAACCCTAACCCTAACGCTAAACCTAAAATTAACCCTAACTCTAACCCTAAACCTAACCCTAGTCCCAAACACAACCCTAACCCTAACCCTAACCTTAATCCTTACCTAAGCCTAAGATTAACCCTAAAGTTAACAATATCCCTTACCTTAACCCAAACACCATCCTAATCCTAACCCTAAATCTAACAGTAACTCTAATCCTAACCCTAATCCTAACTTAAACCTAACATTATCCCTAACCTTAATCCTTACATGAACCCTAACCCTAATCCTAACCCTAATGTAACCCTAACCCTAACCCTATTTTTAACACTAAACATAACCTTAATATTAAACCTACCTGAACACTAACCATAACTGTAACTTTAACACTAACTTAACACTAATCCTAACCCTAAACCTAAACCAAAATCTAACTCTTACAATAACCGCAACACTATCTGTATCCTTAACCGTAACCCTAACTTTAAAACGCACCCTAACCCTAACCATAAACCTAAACCTAACCCTAACACTAAACCTAACTTTAACCCTAGCACTAACCATAAACCTAACTCTAAACCTTACCCAAACACTAATCCTAAACTTAAACCTAACCCTAACTGTAACAGTAACACTAAGCCTAACTCTAACCATAAATGTAACCCTAACACAAAGACTAATCCTAAACCTAACATGAACCCTAACACTAATCCAAACACTAACCCTAATCCTATACCTAACACTAAACCTAACCCTAACCCTAACCCTAACACTAAACATAAACCTAACCCTAACCCTAACACTAACCCTAACAATAACCCTAACCCTCTATCACTAATCCTGACCTAACCATAACCCTAACACTTACCTAACCCAAATGTAACCCTAACCCTAACCCTTACCTTACCCTAACCCTAAACGTAACCCTAACCCTAACACTAACCCTAACCCTAACCCTAACATTAAACCTAACCCTAACCCTATCACTAACCCTAAGCGTAAACCTAACCGTAAACCTAATACTTACCTTAACACTATGCATAACACTAACACTAACCCAAAACCTAACACTAACCCTAACACTACCCTAACTCTATAATTAACCCTAAAACTACCCCTAACCATAACACTCATCCTGAACCTAATACTAACCATAACGCTAACCCTAAACCTAACCCTAAACATAACACTAACCCTAACTTTAATCCTAATCAAAACACTAACCCTAACACTATTCCTAATCCTAACAATAAACATAAACCTAACACTAACACTATGCCAATCCCTAAATTTAGCCCTAACCCTAACCCTAAAACTAATTGTAACCCTTACATTAAGCCTAAGCCTTTTTCTAAACCTAAGCTTAAACCTAACCCTAAAGCTAACACTTACCTTAACACTAAACCTAAAACTAACACTAACCCTAACCTAACCCTAACATTAACCTGAACCCTAAACTTAACCCCAACAACCCTAACACGAACCCTAAACCTAACCCTACACATAACCCTAATCTTAACCTAACCATAACCCTAACCCTAACGTAAGCCAAAGAATAACCATAACACTAACCCTAACCCTAACACTAACACTAATCCTAAATCTAACCCACAACCAAACACTAATCCTAACCCTAACCCTAAACATAACCTTAACACTAACCCTAACCCTAACACTTACACTAACGCTAACCCTAAACCTAAAACGAGCCCTTACCCTAATTCTACCGTAACCCTAACCGTAACCTCAATGCTGTCCCTAATCCTAACCATAACCATAACACAAACCCTAACCCAAACCATAATCCTAACCCTAACCTAACCCTAACCCTAACCCTTACCTAATCCTAACCCTAATTTTAACACTAGCCCAAACACTAAGCCTACACATAATCCTAACGGTAACACTAACCATAATCCTAACCCTATCACTAACCCTAACCCTAAACCTAACAGTAACTCTAATTTTAAAACTAACCGTACCCCTAAAACTAACACTAACCCTAACCCTAACCCTAACCCTAACACTAACCCTACCCTTAACTGTAACACTAAACCTAACCCTTACCCTAATGCTAACTCTAACCCTAATCCAACCATAACCATAACTCTAATCTAACCCATACCTTAACCCTCACCCTCAACCTAACAAAAAACATAACCCTAACCCTAACACTAACACTAACATTATCTGTAATCCTAAACCTAACCCTAACTCTGACATTAACCCTAACTCTAATTGGAAAACTAGCCCTAACCCTAACACTAACACTAAATCTAACCCCAAACCTTACTCTAACCCAACCCAAACCCTAACACTAACCCTAACTCTAACCCTTACTCTAACACTAACCTTAACCCTAACACTAAACCCAACAGTAATTCTAACCCTAACCCTAACTCTAAACCTAACAGTAATTCTAACCCTAACGCTAACACTAACTGTAACACTAACCCTAACCTAACTCTAACACTAACACTAATCCCAAACATATACCCAATCCAAAATCTAACACGAACTCTAACCCTAACCCTAACCTTAACTCTAACCCTAATCGAACCCTAACCCTAATTCTAACCCTAAAAAAACCCTAACCCTAACCCTGAATCTACCACAAACCATAACCCTAACCCTAACCCTAACCCTAACCCTAACACTAAACCTAACACTAACCCTTAACAAATCCGTAAACCTTACCCTAATGCCAACACTTATCCTAAACCTAAACTGAAACCTAACACTAACCCGAACACTCAACCTAACAATAACCATAACCCTAACTCTAACACTAACTCTAAACTTATCTCTAACCCTAAACCTAACCCTAAAATAACCATAAACCTAACCCTAGCACTCACCCTCACCCTAAATCTAACTCTAAATCTAACACAAACCTTAACCCTAACAATCACCCTAACCCGAAACCTAACTTTAACCTGAACCCGAAAACTAACCCTAAAACTAACCCTAACCCTAACCCTCACACTAACACTCAATCGAACTCTAACCCAAAACTTAACACTAACCCTAACCATAAACCTAATACTAACCCTAACCCTAACAATAACTCTGATCCTAATACTAACCATAAATTTAAACCTAACCTGAACTTTAATGATAACACAAAACCTAATCCTAACCCTAACCCTAACCTAAACCCTAACTCTAATCCTAACACCAAAACTTACTTTAACCCTAAACCTAACCCTAAATCTAACACTAACACTAAACCTAAACCTAAATCTAACTCTAACCCTATCCCTAAACCTAAACGTAACCCTAACACTAACCAAATCTTACCCTAATCCTAACACTAACCCTAACAATTAACATAACCCTATCTATAACCCTAACCCAAACACTAAACCTAACCCTAACCCTAACACTAACCCTAACTCTAACCCTACCTTTAACAATAACAATAACCCTAACCTTAACCCTAAGATGAACTGGAAAACTAACCCTAAATGTAACCCTAATCCTATCCCTAACCCAATCAATAACACTAATCCTAACCTTAACACTAACCTTAACACTAAAAATAACCAAACCACTAACCCTAACCCTAACACTAACCCTAATGCAAACCATAACACTAACACTAATCCTAACACTAAACTTAATCCTAACCATAACCCTAACACTAACACAAACCCTAAACTTAACCCTAACACAAATCCTAACCCTAAACCTAACACTAAATCTAACCCTAAATCTAACACAAAGCCAAACACTAATCCTAACCCTAACCCTAATCCTAATTGTAACCATAACCCTAATACTAACCCTAAAGCTAACACAAACCCTGACACTAACCATATCACTAACCCTAAAGCTAACTTTAACCCAATGCCTAACCCTAACCCTAACCCTAACCCTAAACCTAGTGGTAAACCTAATTCTAAACCATACCTAACCCTCAACTTTACCCCAACTCGAACAATAAACCTATCTCTAAGCCTATCAATAAACCTAATGCTTACACCATACCTAACACTTATCATAAACATAACACTAACACTAACACTAACTCTAACATTAACACTAAGCCTAAAACTATAACTAAGCCTAAGCCTAATGCTAACCCTAACTCTAACCCTAAACCTAAACCTAATGCTAACACTAACACTAACCCTATCCTTAAACCTAACCCTAAATATAACACTAACCCTAACCCTAACCTTAATCCTAACACTAATTCTAACCCAAACCCTAACACTAACCCTAACCCGAACCCTAACCCTATCACTAATCCTAAACGTACTGCTAACCCTAACACTAACCCTAACCCTTACCTTAACCCCAACACTAACCCTAACCATAACACTAACACTAAATCTAACCCTAATCCTAACACTAACCCTAAACCTATTCCTAAACCTTACACTATACCTAACCCTAACCCTAACATGAACCCTAACCATAACCTTAACCTTAACCCAAACCCTAATGCTAACACTAACCCTAATCTTGTCTGTCAAACTAAACCTAACCAAAACCTAACACTAACCTAATCCTAAAACTTACCCTAACCCGAACACTAACCCTATCTTTAACCTTAACCACAACAGTAACCCTAAGACAAAATGTAACCCTAACCATTACCCTAAACGTAACACTAACCCTAACCCTATCACTAACCCTAAAACTAACCTTAATCTTAACCCTAATGCTAAATCTAACTCTAACCCTAAAACTAACCCAAACGCTAACCGTAAATTTAATCTAACATTTACCCTAGATCTAAACCTAACACAAACTCTATCACTAACCTTAACCTAACACAAACCCTATCACTAACCATAACCCTAAAATGAAGCCTAACCCTAACCCTAAAACTAAAACTAACACTAACCCTAACCTTATCACTAATCCTAAATCTAATGCTAACCCTAACACTAACCCTAACGCAAACCCTAACCCTAATACTAACCCTAAACCTAACCCTAACACAAACCCTAGGTCTAAACTTAACACTAACCCAAACCCTAACCCTAACTCTCACAGTAACACTAAACCTCTCCCTAACCTTAACCCTATTGCTAAACCTGACCCTAACCCTAACTCTAACACTAACACTAATTTTAACCATAACTCTAGAATGAACCCTAACCCTAACACTAATACTAAAACTAAAACTAACCCTAACCCTATCACTAATCCGAAACCTAATGCTACCATTAACACTAACCCTAACCCAAAACCTATCCCTAATACTTACCCAAACCCTAACTCAAACCCTAATTCAAACCCTAACACTAACCCTAACACTAACATTAACCTTAACCCTAATCCTACCCATAAACTTCCTAACACTTACCCTTAATATAAACATAAGAAAAACCCTAACCCTAACCCTAAAACTAACCCTAAACCTTACCCTAACCCGAACACTAACCCTAACTCTAACTTTAACCATAACACCAACACTAAGAGAAAACCTAACCCTAACCATAACCCTAAACATAACCCTAACCCTAACCCTATCACTAACCCTAAAACTAACTCTAATCCTAACCCTATTGCTAACCCTAAATCTAACCCTAAACCTAACACAAACCCTAAGTCTTACGCTAACCTTAACTCTAACCCCAAGACTAAACCTATCCCTTATCCTAATACTAACCCCAACACTAAACCTAATTCTAACCATAACCCTAACCGTAACACTCACCCTAGCCCTAACTCTAATCTTGCACTAACGCTAAGCCTAACCCTAACCCTAATGCTAACCCTAACACTAACACTATATCTATCCCTAATGCTAACCCTAGCACTAAAACTAACCCTAACACTAACTGTAACTGTAACTGTAACCCTAACCCAAACCCAAACCCAAACCCTTACACTAATTCTAAACCTAATTCTAACCATAACCCTAACCGTAACACTCACCCTAGCCCTAACTCTAATCTTGCACTAACGCTAAGCCTAACCCTAACCCTAATGCTAACCCTAACACTAACACTATACCTATCCCTAATGCTAACCCTAGCACTAAAACTAACCCTAACCCTAACTGTAACTGTAACTGTAACCCTAACCCAAACCCTAACCCAAACCCTTACACTAGACATAACCGTAAACTTTATTCTAACATTAACCCAAATCCTAAACCTAACGCTAATCCTAAACAAAAATTCCAACCATAACTCTAACCCTAAACCTAACACAAACCCTAACCATAACCATAACAATAAACTTAACACTAACCCTAACCCTAACCCTTATATTAACACTAACTAAAACTGTAACACAAACACAATCACCCTAACAATCACCCTAACTCTAACACTCACCTTAACCTTAACCTTAACACTAACACTAACCATACACCTATCACTAACAATAATTTTAACCATAAACCTAACCCTAACAGTAACCCTAACCTTAATGCTAACAAAAAATCTAACCCTAACCCTAACCCTAAACCTAAACCTAACACTAAACCTAGCCCTAAACCTAACCCTAACACTAACCCTATCCCTAACATTAAATAACTAACCCTACCTGTAAACCTAACCCTTAAACTAACCCTAACCATAACCATTACCCTAACACTAATACTAACCCTAATACCAAACCTAAAACTAACTCTGAACCAAACCCCTACCCTTATACTAACCCTAACCCCAAATCATACCGTAATTCTAACATGAATTCTAACCCTAATCCTAAGGCTAACCCTAACTAAATCCTAACACTAACCCTCAACCTAACCCTAACTCTTAACAGTAACTCTAACACTAACTCTCAGCCTAAACCCAACACTAAACCTAACCCCAACCCTAATCCTATCACTAATTGTAACCGTAACCATAACCTTAAACGTAACACAAATCCAAACTCAAAATGTAACACTCAACCTAATACTAACCCTAACCCTATCTCTAACCCTAACTCAAAAATTAACCCTAAACTAAACCCTAACCCTAAAACTAAGCCTAACCCTAACCTTAACCCTAATTTGTAGCCTTAAACTAACTCTAATCCTAAACCTAAAACTAACACTTATCCTAAACCTAACCCTAATCCTAACCCTAACCCTAAACCCAACACTACCTCTAAACCTAACCCTAACCCTAACACTCACGCTAAGCCTAACCTTAACCCTAACACTAACACTAAACTTATCCCTAACTCTAAAACTAACCCTCAACCTAACCCTAACCTTAACAGTAACCCTAACACTAACTCTAAAGCAAAATTAAACACTAACATTAACCCAAACCTAATGTTAATTGTAACTGTAACCCTAGCCCTAATAATAAGCATAACCTTAACCCTAACCCAATCCATAACTCTAACCCTAACACTAACCCTATCCCTAACCCTTACCCTAACCCTTACCCTAACACTAACCCTAACACTCACCCTAACCCTAACCCTAACCCTAACACTAACCTAAACCTAACCCTAACCCTAAACCTAACACTAACCCTAAACTAATTCTTAAAACTAACACTATCCCTAACCCTAACCCTAACACTAACACTAAATTTAACCCTAACCCTAATTTTAAAACTAACCCTATCCCTAACCATAACACTAAGATGAACTTTAACCATAAACCTAACACTAATCCAGACCCTAACTCTAACCTAACACTAACACTAAACCATAACTCTAACCCTAACACAAACCCTAACACTAACCCTAACCCCAACACTAACACTAACAATGACCCTAACGCAAACCCTAATACTAACACTAATTTTAACAATAACTCTAAGCCTAACGGTAAACCTAAAACTATCCTTAACCCTAATCCTAACACAAACCATAACCAAAACCCTAACACTAAACCTAACCCTAAACCTAATCCTAACACTAATTCACACACTAATTCTAAAGCTAACTCTAATGGTAACCCAACACTAACCATATCCTTAATCCTAACGCTAACCATAACACTAACTCTAACCCTAACCTTAACACTAACACTAACACTAACCCTAAACCTATCTCTAAATATAACACTATTGGTAACCCTAACTCTAACCCTAACACTAACCATATCCTAACCCTAATCCTAACCCTATCTCTAACCCTAACCCTAACCCTAATGCAAACCCTAACACAAACATTAACCCTAACCCTAACCTTAACCTAACCTTAAGCCTAATACTAACCCTAACACTAACACTAACACTAAACCAACCCTAAACCTAACCATAACCATAACTGTAACTCTAACACTAACCTTAACCCTAACCCTAAAACAAATCCTAAGGCTATCCCTAATCCTAACCCTAACACAAATAAAAACACTAACTCTAACATTAACAATAACCCTAACCCTAACACAAATCTTAACCTTAACCCTAACCCTAACACTAACACTAAATCTAACCCTAAGCATATCCCTAACACAAACCCTAACCCTAACCCTAACCCTAACACTATCACTAATCCTAAACCTAATGCTAACCCTAACACTAACCATAACACAAACCCTATCCTTAAAACTAACCCTAACCCTAAACCGAACTGTAACCTTAACCCTAACCCTAACCCTAACACAAACCCTAACCCAAACCACAACACTAAACCTAACCCAATCCTAACCCTAACCCTTAACTAACCGAAACTGTAACCCTAGCACTAACCCTAATACTAACCCTAACCCGAAAACTTACCCTATCACTAACACTAACCTTAAACCTAAACCTAAGAGTAACTCTAACCCTAATCCTAACACTAACCCTATCTCTAACCCTAACACTAAACATAAGCCTTACCTTAACATTAACCCTAACCCTAAACGGAACCCTAACACTAACTCTAACTCTAACCCTAAACTTTAATCTAACCATAAACCTATCTGTAATTCTAATCCTAACCCTAACCTTAACAAAAAACCTAACCCTAACCCTCATCCTAACCCTAATCCTAACTTTAAAACTAATCATAACAATAACCTTAATCTTATCCATAACCCTAACACTAAAGCTAACCCTAACCGTAACCCTAACCCTTACCCTTAACCTAACACTAACCTTAAATATAACAATAACCCTAAACCTAAACATCATCCTAACTCTTACCCTAACCCTTAACTTAAACCTAACCCTAATCCTAAAAAAAAACCCTATTTCTAATCCTAAAACTAACACTAACCCTAAACCAACCATAACCCTATCAATAATCCTAAACCTAACCCTAAAACTAAACGTAATACTAACCCTAACCATAACTCCAAAAATAAACCTAAACCTGTTCCTAAACCTATCATCATTTCTCACCCTATCTGTAACCCTAACACTAACACTAATCCTAAACTTAAGCTTAACCCTAATACTAACCCTAACTGCAACACAAACCCTAACACTAACTCCAAAACTAACCTTAAAACTAACCCTAATTGTTATTGTAAACCTAACCCTAACACTTACCCTAATCTTAACACAAACCCTAATATTAACCCTAACCTTAACCCAAACCCTAACCCTAACACTAACACTAACCCTAACCGTATTTCTAACCCTAACACTAACCCTTAATGTAACCCTAATGCTTACCCTATCCCTAACCCTAATCTTAACCATAACAATAGCACTTACCCTAACCCTAACACTAAACCTCAACTTGTCCATAATTAAACTATTGTTAACCCTAACCCTAAACCTAACCCTAACACTAACACTAAACCTAACCATCACACTATCCATAATTCTAACCCTAACACGAACCCTATTCCTAACTTTAATACTAACCCTAAACCAAACCACCCTAATCCTAACACTAACCCTAACCCTAACCCTAACACACACTCTAACCATAAACCTAACACTAACCCTAATGAAACTATAACACTACCCCTGAAACTAACCCTATCACTAACCCTAGTCAAACCCAAACACTAACACTAACCATAACCCTAACCCTAATCCTACATGTAACCCTATTCTAAAACTTACCCTAACCCTAACACACATCCAACCCTAACCCTAACACTAACCCTAAGCCTAACCCTAACCCTAAACCCAAACCTAATCCTAAATTTAACCCTAACCCTAACTCAAACCCTAAACCTAACACAAATTCTAACTCTAACTCTAACACTAACACTAAAACAAACACTAACCCTAAACCTAACATTAATCCTGACCCTAAACCTAACCCTAAACCTAACACTAATTCTAACCTTAACCGTAACCCTATCCCTAACCCTAACTCTAACCCTAACCCTAACACTCAACCTAACCCTAACCCTAGCCCTAACCTTAAACCTAATTCTACATGTAACCCTAACCCTAACTCTAACCCTAAACCTAACAAAACCCTAAGTCCAACCCTAACCCTAACACTAACACAAACAGTAACCCTAACCCTAACACTAACCCTACTTCTAACCCTAACACTAACACTAACCCTAAACCTAACCCTAAACCTAACCTTAAACCTAACTCTAAACATAACACTAAACCTATGCCTAACCATAACCCTAATTCTAACCCTAATCCTAACACTGAACCTAAACATAAACATAAACCTAATCCTAACTCTAACCCTAACCCTAACACTAACACTAACTTTAACACTAACCCTAAACTTAACATTAACTCTAACAATAACTTTAACACTAACCCTAATCCTAACCCTAATGCTAACCATAATACTAACCCTAACCCTAACACAACATGAACATTAACCCTAACACTTACCCAAACCCTAACACTAACCCTAATTGTAACCTTAACCCCAACACTAACCCTAACCGTAACCTCAACCTAACGCTAATTCTAACTGTAATCCCAAAGCGAACCCTAACCCTAACATTATCACTAACTTAAACCCTAAAACAAACACTAACCCTAACCCTAACTCTAACCCTAAACCTAACCCTAACACTAACCCTAACCCCAAACTTAACCATAATCCTAACAGTAATACTAACCTTAACCCTGACCCTAACCCTAAACCTAACCCTATCACAAAACCTAATTGTAACCCTAAACGTAATCCTAACACTAACCGTAATCCTAATCCAAACACTAACCCTAACAGTAACCCTAACACTAACACTAACTGTAAACCTTATCCTAACCCTAACACTAAAGATAATCCTAAACCTAACACTAATCCTAACACGAACCCTAAGTCTAACCCTAACCCTAACAATAACCCTAATTTTAACCCTAAAATGAACACTAACCATAACACTAACCTAAACCCTAACCCTAACCCTGACAATAACACTAACCCTAACACTAACCCTAACCCTAACCCTACCCCAACCCTAACAGTAACATTAATTCTAAATCTAAACTTTACCGTAATCCTAACACTAAACCTAACCCTAATTCAAACCCTAAATATAACCCTAATCCTATTTGTAACCTTAACACTAACACTAACCCTAACAAAACCCTACCTCTAAACTTAAACCTAACACAAACCCTAACCCTATTCCTAACACTAAACTAACTCTAACCCTAACCCTAATTCTAACCCTAACACTGAATTTAACACTAACCCTCAACCTAACCCTAAACCTAACCCTTACTCTAACACTAACCCTAACTCTATACCTATCCCTAAACCTAACACTATAATTAAACCCTTAACCTAACCATAACACAAAAACTAACACAAACATAACCCTAACCCTAAACCTAACGTTAACACTCACCCTAACCCTAACCTTTACACTAACTGTAACACTAACCCGAACACTAACACTAACCCTAACCTGAATCCTAACTATTACTTTAACCCTAACACTAACCCTAAACTTAACCCTAACACTAACACTAAATCTAACCCTAACACTACCCCTACCCCTAATTCTAACCCTAACCCTAACCCTAAACATAATCCTAACACTAACCCTAAACATAATCCTAACACTAACCCTAAAACAAAATTTAACACTAACATTAACTCTAACCCTATTCTAATCCTAACTGTAATCCTAACCCTAACAATAACCCGAACCCTAATCCTAACTCAAACCTAACCCTAAACCTAACACTAACCCTAACCCTAAAACGAACACTAACTGTAACCCCTACCCTAACACTAACCTTAACCCTAACCCTTACACTAATCATAACACTAACCCTAAATCTAACCCTAAGCCTAACACTAACTCTAAACCTATCCATAACCCTAACACTACACTAAACCCTAACCCTAACCCTAACACACACACTGAAAGTAAATCTAACCCTAACCCTATCCCTCACCCTAACCCTAATCCTAATCCTAACACTCACCGTAACTTGAACACTAATTCTAACCGTAACACTAAATCTGACCCTAATTTTAAATTTTAACTCAACACTAACACAAGCCTTAAACTTAACCCTAACCCTAACCCTAAACCTAATTTTAACCCTAACCCTAAATCTAACCCTAACCCAAACACTAACCGAACCCTAAACCTAACCCTAACCCTCACCCTAACACTAACCCTAATCCAAACCATAACCCTAACTCTAACACAAACCCGAAGTCTAACTCTAACCCTAACACTAACACTAACCCTAACCCCAATCCTAACACTAACTGCAACAATAACCCTAATCCTAACCCTAACAATAAACCTAAATCAAAACCTAATCCTATCACTAATTTTAACCCTAACCATAAACCCCAAACTAACACTAATCCTAACCCTAAACATAACTCCAAAACTAACACTAAACCTAAACCTAATCATAACCCTAACCGTAACAGTAACACTAACCTTAACTCTACCCCTAACCCTAACACTAACTCTAACTCTAAACCTAATTAAAATCCTAACACTAAACCTAACCTAATTCTAACCCTAAATATCTTATCCATAACCCTAACACTAACCCTAACCCTAACACTAACAGAAACCCTAACAATAAACCTAATCCTAACTCTAACTAACCCTAACCCTAACACTAACCTAATACAAAAACTAACACTAACCCTAAACCTAACCCTTATCCTAACACTAACCCTAATCATAACACTACCACTAACGCTAACCATAAACCTAAGCCTAAACCTAACTCTAACCCTAATCCTAACACTAACTCTAATCCTATCCCTAACCCTAACAGTATAATTAACCCTAACCCTAACACAAACCTAACCCTAATCCTAACTCTAACACTAACACTCACCCTAACCCGAACCCTAACATAAACTCTAATTCTAACACTAACACTAACACTAACCCTAATCCTAACCCTTACCCTAACCCTAACACTAACCCTGAACTTAACATTAACCCTAACTCTAATACTAACCCTAACCCTAACCCTAAACTTAAAAGTAACCATAAATTTAATCCTAACACTCACACTAACACAAAACTTAACACTAACATTAACCCTAACCCTATCCTAATCCCAACTGAAACCCTAACCCTAACAATAACCCTAAGCCTATTCCTAACTCAAGACCTAAACCTAACCCTAACCCTAACCCTAATACTTATCCTAAAAGTAACCTTAACCCTAAACCTAACCCTATCACTAATCTTAACCCAAAACCTAAAACTAATCTTAACCATAACACTAATCTTAACCCTAACACTAATCATAACACTCACCCTAAACCTAACCCTAACCCTAAAACTAACTCTAAACCTATCCCTAACCCTAACAGTATAATAAAACCTAAACCTAAGACAAATGCAAACACTAACACTAAACCTAATGTAACCCTAACTTTCACCCTAACCTTAACCCTAACACGAACACTAATTCTAACCCTCACACTCACCCTAACTGTAAACTTAACCCTAAAATGAACCTTAAACTTAACCCTAACCCTAACCTTAAAACTAAGCCTAACACTAACCCTAAACCTAACCCTAAACCCAACCCTAAACCTAACTCTAACCCTAACCCTAACACTAACCCTAATGCAAACCATAACCCTAACTCTAACACGAACCCTAAGTCTAACCCTAACTCTAACACTATACCTAACACTATCTCAAACCCTAACTCTAACACTAACACCAACCGTAACACTAACACTAACATTAAACCTAACCCTAACAATAAACCTAAACCCAATTCTAATCCTATCATTAATTCTAAACCTAAACATAAGCCCAAACCTAACAATAACACTAAGCCTAACCATAACCCTAACCCTAACACTAACCCTAACTCTACCCCTAACCCTAACACTAACATTAACTCTCACTCTATACCTGGTCATAATCCAAAGAGTAAACCTAACCCTAATTCTAACCCTAATCTTATCCGTAACCCTAACACTAACCATAACCCTAACACTAACCCTAACACTGACCCTAAAACTAAATCAAAACTTAACCCTAAACCGAACACTAATCCTAACACTAACCCTAAACCTAACCCTTATCATAACACTAACCTTAACAATAACACTAAGCATAAACCTAAACATAACCCTAACCATAACACTAACCCTACCCCTAACACTAACGCTAACTCTAAACCTGACCCTAGCCCTAATACTAATTCTAACCTACTCCTAACTGAAACACTATAATTACCCCTAACCCTAACTGTAACACAAACCTAATCCTAACCCTAACACTAACATTCACCCGAACCCGAACCCTAACACAATCACTTATTCAAACAATAATACTAACTCTAACCCTAACCCTAACCCTTACGTTAATCCAAACTCTAACCCTAAACTTAACCCTAACCCTAATACTAACCCTAACCCTAACTCTAACCCTACCATTAACCCTAACCCTAAACGTAATGCAAAATTTAATACTAACAATAACACTAATCCTAACATAATCGTAACCATATCCCTAACACTAACACTAACCCTAACCCTAATCCTAACTCAAATTCCAAACCTAAACCTAAAACTAAACTAACCCTAAGCCTAACACTAACCCTAACCCATACCCTAACACTAAACTTAACCATAACCCTAACCCTAACACTAACCTTAACCCTAACCATAACCCTAACCATAACACTAACCCATACCTATTCCTAAACTTAACACGATCCCTAACCCTAACCTTTACCCTAACCCTAACACTAACACTAGCTCTAACATTAACCATAACCCTAGCCATTACACTAACCCTAAACCTAACCCTAAGAAGAACCATAACCCTAAGCCTAACTCTATCCCTTACCCTACCCTAACCCTAACCCTAAGACCAACCATAACCTGAAGCCTAACTCTATCTCTAACCCTATCCTAACCATAACACTATCCCTAAACATAAAACTAACACTAACCCTAACACTAAACCTAACCCTAACCTTAACACTAATCCTAACACAAACACTAATCCTAACACTAAAACTAAATCTAAACCTAACCCTAACCTTAACCCAAAACCCTAACCCTAACACTAACCCTAAATCTAAACCTAACCATAACACTAACCTTAACACTAACTCTAACACTAACCCTAACCATTCCATTAAGCCTGACCCTAAACCAAAATCCAAACCTAAACCTAACCCTGACACTAACCCTAAACCTAATCCTAACCTTAAAACTAACAGTAATCATAATTCTAACTTTAACACTAACACTAACATTATCTCTAACCCTAACCCTAACACAAACCCTAACCCAACCATAATCCTGATCCTAATCTATCCCGAACCCTCACCCTCACCTAACACTAATCCTAACCCTAACACAAACACTAACCCTAACCCTAACCGTAAATCAAACCCTAACACTAACCCTAATCCTAATCCTAACCCAAAACTTAACCCTAACTTAACTCTATCCATAACACTAACTCTATCCATAACCCTAACCCTAACCCTCACACTTACCTAAACCTAACCCTAACAGTAACACGAAGCTTAACCCTAAGCCTAACCCTAAACCTAACACTAACCCTAACACTCAATCTAAACCTCACTGTAACCCTAACCCAAAAACTAAAATTAACCCTAATCTTAACCCTAACCCGTACACTACACTAACCCTAAGTGTAAACCTAAACTTAACACTAACCCTAATCTAACCCTCATTTTAACATGAACCCTAACCCTAAAAGTTACCCTAACATAACCCTTACCCAAACCCTAACCTTAACATAATCCTAAACTGAACCCTAACCCAAACCCTAACAATAACTGTTACCATAACCCTAACCATAAAACTAACCCTAACCCTAACACAAAACCTAACCCTATCCCTAACCCTAACAGAAAACTTAATTCTAATTCTATACCCAACAACAACCCTAACACAAATCATAACCCTAACTTTTACATAACCCTAACTCTAACGCTTACCTAACCAAACCAAATTTTAAAACTAATACTAACCCTAACACTAACCCTAACACAAACCCTAAACCTAATAATACCACTAAGCCTAAACCTCACCCAAACCATAACACCAACCCTAACACTAACCCCAACACTAACCCTATCCTTAACCCTAACAGAAACCTTAACCCTAAGTCTAAACCTAACTCTAAAACTAACCCTAAACCTAACTTTAATTTTAATCCTAACCCTAATCCTAACCCTAACAAGAACCCTAACCCTAAACCTAAACCTAACCCTCACCATAACCCTATCCCTAAATCTAATACTAACCCTAACCCAAACACTAACATTAACCCTAACCATAAAACTAACCGTAAACCTAACACAAAACTTAATCCTAACCCTAACCCTAAAACAAACCATAACCCTAATCGTATACCTAACAACAACCCTAACCCAAACCATAACCCTAAATTTTACCTAACCCTAACACTAACGCTTACCTAACCAAACCCAAATTTTAACACTAACACTAACCATAACACTATTTCGAACCCTAACCCTAACACAAACCCTAAACCAAACCATACCACTAAGCCTAACCCTCACCCAAATCATAACCCCGACCCTAACACTAACCCTAAGCCTAACCCTATCCCTAACCCTAACAAAAACCCTAACCCTAAGTCTAACCTTAACCCTAACACTAAACCTAAACCTAACTTTAACCCTAACCCTATCGCTAACCCTAATCCTAACCCTAACCCTAACCCTAAATATGAACCTAAACCTAACCCTCACCATAACCCTATTCCTAAAACTAACACTAACCCAAACCCTAACACTAACCCTAAACCTCATTAAAACCCAAAACCAAACACTAATGCTAACCCTTACCCTAACACTAACCCTAACCCAAAACCTAAACCTAAACCTAACACTAAACCTAAGTCTAAACCTAACCCTAACCCTAACCCTAACCTAACCCTAACTGTAACCCTAAACCTAAACCTAATCCTAACCCTAACAATAACAATAACTGTAACCATAACCCTAACCATAACCTACCCTAAATTGTACCTAACCCTAACCCTAATCCTAACTGTAATTGTAAACCTATATGTAACCCTATCAGTAACCCTAAGACAAACCCTAACCCTTACCCTAACACTAACCCTAACCCTAATCCCAACATTAACCTTAACCCTAACTTTACACTAACATCAATTCTAAACATAACCCTAAACCTAACCTTAACCTTAACCTAATCCTAATCCTAACCCTAAAACTTACTTTAACCCTAACCCTAAAACTAACCCTAACCACAATCCTAACTGTAACAAAAACCCCAACCATAACCATAACCCGAACCTTAACCTAACCCTAAACGTAAGCCTAACCTAACACTAATTCTAACCCTAACTAAACCTAAACTCATCACTAACTTTAACCCTAACCCTAACACTAAACCTACCCTAACCCTAAACTGTAATCGTAACCCTAACCCTAAACCTAAACCTATCTCGAATTCTAACCCTTATCCTAACCCTAACACTAACCCTAAACTTAACACTAACGTGAACCTTAACCCTAAACCTAAAACTAACCCTATCCCTAATCCTAACACTAACCATATCATTAATCCTAACCTTAAAACGAAACATAACACTAACCCTAACCCTAACCCTAACCCAAAGGCTAACGTTAACCCTAACACTAACAATAACCCTAACCCTAAACCTCACCCTCACCCTAAATCTAACCCTAAACCAGATACTCACCCTAACCATAATCCTAACACTAACCCTAAACCTATCTCTAATCCTAACCCAAATACTAATGCTAAACCCTACCCTAACCCTAACACTAACCCTAACCTAACCCACCCCCTAAATCTAAACCTAACACTAACCCTAACCTTAACCCTAACCTTAACCCTAACCATAAACCTAATCCTAACCTAACCCTAACCCTTATCCTAATCTAAACCTAACTCTAAATCTAAAACGAACCTTAACACTAACTGTAACCGTAACCCTAACCATAACTTTAACTGTAACCCTAAAACAAATCTAAACCTAACCCTAACACTAACCCTAACCCTAACCCTAACACTAACCCTAACTCTAATGCTAAACCTAACCCTAACACAAACCCTAAACCTAAACCTAACACTAACCCTAAGCCTAAACCAAGAGACTAACCCTAATCTTACCCTAATGCTAATACTTATCTAACCCTAATTGTAATCCTGACCCTCACACTAACCCTAACACTAACTCTACCCATAACTTTAACACAAACCCTAAACCTAACGATACCACTCAGCCTAACCCTCACTCTAACCTGAACCCTAACCCTAACACTAACCCTAAAACTAAATCTAAACCTAAACATAAACTGAAACCTAATTCTAACAGAAACCCTTACCCTAACCCTAACCCTAACCCAAACTTTAAACCTAACTGTAACTCTCACCCTTATCTTAACCCAAACAATAACCCTAACCCTAAACCTAAACTTAACCCTCTCACTAACCCTAACCCTAAAAGTAACACTAACCCTAACTGTAACACTAACACACATTCTAAATCTAAGTATAACTTTAACCCAACACTAATGCTAACACAAACACTAACCCTAACACTTATACGAACCCTAACCCAAAACCTAAACTTAAACCTAACCCTAACCCTAACACTAACCTTAATCCTAACCCTAACCCAAACCTACCCTAACACTAGCCCTAAACCTAACCCTAATCCAAATCATAACCGTAACTATAAACATAACCCTAACAGGAACCCTAACACAAACCCTAACCCTAACCCTACAACTAACCCTAACCCTAACCCTAACACAAACCCTATCCCTAAATTTACCCTACAATGAATTCTAACCCTAAAAACTAAACCTAATCCTTAAGTTTACTTAACGATAACCCTAAACCTATTCCTAACACTAACTTTAACCCTGACACTAACACTAACCCCAATACTAACCCTAACTGTAAAACAAACCCTAACTTTAACCATAACCCTAACCTTAACCTAACCCTAACACTAACCCTAACGTAACACTAACTCTAAACCTAACCCTAACCCTATTAATAACCCTAACCTTTATCCTAACCATAACATTATCCATAACCCTAACCCTACCACGAAATCAAAACTTAAACCTTATCCTAACTGTAACACTAATACTAACCCTAACCCTAATCCCAACCCTATCACTATCACTAACCCTAATCTTAACCTTACACTTAACAGTAACCCTAACCCTAACCCAAACACGAAACCTCACCCTAAACATATCACTAACCCTAACCCTAATCCTAACACTAACCCAAAACCTAACACTAACCTAAAACTTTCCAAATACTTAACACTAACCCTAGCCCTAGATCTAATCCAAACACTAACCCAAACCCTAACCGTCACCCTAACCCCAACCTTAACACTATCACTAACCCTAATCTTAACCCTAAACTTCACATTAACCCTAACCCTAACACAAACATGAAACCTCACCCTAACACTAACACTAACCCCAACCTAACACTAACACTAACTCTAACCCAACACTAACTCTAAACCTAACCCTAACCCTATTAATAACCCTAAACTTTATCCTAACCCTAACAGTATCCATAACTCTAACCCTATCATGAAATCAAAACTTAACCCTTATCCTAACTGTAACACTAACACTAACCCTAACCCTAATCCCAACCCTAACACTATCACTAACTCTAATCTTAACCCTACACTTAACAGTAACCCTAACCCTAACCCAAACACGAAACTTCACCCTAAACCTAACCCTAACCCTAACCCTAACCCTAACACTAACAGAAACCCAAACCCTAACACTAACCTAAACCTATCCCAATACTTAACACTAACCCTAACCCTAGACCTAATCCAAGCACTAACCATAACCCTAACACTAACACTAACTGTAACACTAAACCTCACCCTAACCGTAACACTAACCCTAACCCTAATGCTAACCCCAACCCTAACACTATCACTAACCCTAATCTTAACCCTACACTTATCACTAACTCTAACCCTAACCCAAACATGAAACCTCACCCTAACCCTAACCCTAACCCTAATACTAACACTAAACCTAACCCTAACACTAACTTAAACCTATCCCAATACTTAACACTAACCCTAACCCTAGACTTAATTCAAACACTAAACCTCACCCTAACCCTAACCCTAAACCTAAACCTATCACTTATCGTAACCCTAAAACTCACCCCAACTCTAACTCTCAACCTAAACCTAAATCTAACACTAACCCTAACCTAAAACTAACACTAACCCTATCCCTAACCCCAACCTAATATAACACTAGCCTAACTCTATCTCTAACCCTAATTTTTATTTAACCAGAACCTAATTGTAACTATAACACAAACATTGACCTTAATTAACCCGAACACTAAACATAACCCTAACTCTAACCCTAAACCTAACCCTAACCATAACTCTAACACTAACCGTAACCCAAAACCTAATCCTAATTCAAACCCTAACACTAACCCTAAGCCTCAACTTATCTCTAACCCTAACACTAACATTAACCCTAACATGAAACCTAAAGCTAAAGCTAAACCTAACCCTAACCCTAACACAAACTTTAACCCAAACCTAACCCTAAATCTAAAACTAACAATAATCCTAACCCTAACCTAAAACTAACACTAACCCTAACACTAACACTAACCCTAAACCTAACCAAAAACCTAAAAATAAGCCTAACCCTAACCCTAACATTAACACGATTTGTAACCGTAACCCAAACCCAAACACTAAACTTAACCCTAACCCAAATCCTAAAGTTAACTCTAAAACTAACCCTAACCCTAACTCTAACTTTAACTCTAACACTAACCCTAAACCTAAACCTAACCCTAACACTAGCTCTTAACCTAACCGTAACCCTAACACTAACCCTAAGCCTCAACCTCACCCTTACTCCAACAATAACCCTAACCCTGTCCCAAAACCTAACCCTAAACTTAACACTAACCCTAACCCTAAAACTAACACTAAAACTAACAGTAACCCTAACCCTAGCCCTCACACTAATCCTAACACTAAACCTAACACTAA
The DNA here is from genome assembly GCF_047511675.1 of Marmota flaviventris. Taxonomy (NCBI): domain Eukaryota; kingdom Metazoa; phylum Chordata; class Mammalia; order Rodentia; family Sciuridae; genus Marmota; species Marmota flaviventris. The sequence goes on from NW_027288257.1 coordinate 71,092, forward strand.
CACTCACCCGAACCCTAACACTAAACCTATACCTAACTATAACTCTAACCCAAACTCTAATGCTAAACCTAATCCTAACCCTAACCCTAAACCTATTAATAAGACTAACCCTAACCCTTACACTAACACGAACCCTCACCCTATCTGTAACCTTAGCCTAACCCTAAACAAATCTAACCCTAACTCTAACCCTACCAATAAACCTAATCCACACCCTAAACCTAACCCTAACACTACCCTAACCATACTCATAAATCTAACCTAACACTAACAATAACCCTAACCCTAACTCTAACCCTCACCCTAAATATATTCCTAACAATAACCCTAAACTTAACCCTAACAGGAACCCAAACCCTAACCCTAACCGGAACCTAACCCTAACAGTAACACAAAACGTAATCGAAACACTAACCTTAATTTAACCCTAACCATAACCCTAACCCTATAGCTAAGCCTAACCCTAACATTAACCCTAAACCTCATCCTAACCCTAAACCTTTACCTAACACTAACCCTAACCCTAACTTAACACTAACCTTAACCCTAATTCTAACTGTAACCCTAACCCTAACACTAACCCTAACTGTAACACAAATTCTCATTTTAACCCTAACCCTAACCCTAACACTTACCTTAACCCTAACCGTAACACTAACTCTAACCCTAACACAAACCCTAAAATAACACTAATTCTAACACTAATCTTAATCTTAATCCTAACACTAAACCTAACGCTAACCCTAACCTTAATCTGAACACTATACCAAAACCTAACTGTAACCCTAAATCTCACCCTAAACCTATAACTAACCCTAACCCTAAACCTATAACTAACCCTAACCCTAACACTAATAGTAACCCTAAACCTAACTATAACCCTATCAAAAACACTAAATCTAACCCTAAATTTAACCCTAACCCTAAACCTAAACCTAACACGAACGCTAAACCTAACACTAACCCTAACCCTAACCCTAATTAAAACCTAACACTAACCCTAACACAAACACTAATCCTAAAACTAACCCTAACCCTAACCCTAACGTTAACCTAACTCTAACCCTAATCTTATCCCTTATTGTAACCCAAACTATAACACTAAGTAGAACCCCAACACAAACCCTAAGCTAAATCTAACACTAACCCTAATTCTAACCCTAACACTTATCCTAACACTAAAAGTAATACTAATTGTAACCATTACCCTAACCCTATCCCTAAAACTTACTCTAATGCTAATTCTAACCCTAACCATAACATTAAACCTTACCCTACCCTAACCCTAACCAAAATTTTAACCCCAATATTAACACTAAACCTAAACATAACTCAAACCCTATCGCTAAAATTAACCCTAACCATAACCAATACCCTAACCAAAATGTAGCACTAACCGAAAACCTTACCCTACGCCTAACACTAACCCTAATCCTATCCCTAAAACTAACCATACCCTAATCCTAATCCTAAATAAGAAAAACCTTAACACTAAACCTAGTGATAACACTAACCCTAAAACTATTCCTAACCCTAACACTAAACCTAACCCTAAACTTAACCCATACACTAATAGTAACCCTAATCATAACCATAAACCTAACCAAAACACAAACTTTAAACCTAATCCTAACCCTAACACTAACTCTAACCCTAACCCTAACCCTAACCCTACCGTAACCCTAACCCCAAGCCTCACCTTAACCCTAACCCTAACCCTAACCCTAATTTTAGAACTATCCCTAAACCTAACTCTAACACTAACCCAAACACTAATCCTAACCATAACAATAACCATAAACTTAACCCTAACCCTAAACCTAACATGAACCCTAACCTGAACCTTAAGCCTAACACTAACCCTAACACTAAACTTAACCCTAACACTAACCCTAAACCTAACTCTAACCCTAACACTAACCCTAAAATTAACCATTAACCTAACACTAAACCTGTCCTTAACCCTAACCCTAAACTTAAACCAAACACTAACCCTTACCCTAACCCTAACCATAATCCTAACCATAACACTAACCCTAACCCTAATCCTAAACGTAACCCTAACAGTAAACCTAATGCTAACCCTAACCTAAAAATAACCCTAACCCTAAAGCTAACTTTAACACTAATCTTAACCCTAATCTTTACCATAAACCTAAACCTAACAAAATTCCTAACCGTAATCCTAACACAAACCATAAATTTATCACTAATTTAACCCAAAACTTATCCCTAAACCTAACACTAAGGTTAACCGTAACACTTAACCTAATCCTAAACTTATCCCTAACCTAACCCTAACCCTAACTTTAACCCTACTTTAATCCTAACATGAATCATAAAACTAACTCTAACCCTAATTAAACCCAAACCCTATCCCTCACCCTAACAATAATCTTAACCCCAACCCTTACCTTAACCCAAACACTAACCCTAATTCTAGCCATAACCCTAACCTAAATCTAACCCAATCCTAACCATAAACCTAAATCTAACCCTAATCCTAAACTTTATCATAACCCTAATCATAACCCTAACTGTAACCCCATCTCAAACCCTAACCCTAAAGCTAACACTAACCTAAATCATAACCTAACACTAACCCTAACCCTAAACCTAAAACAAAACTAATTCTAACCTTAACCCTAAACCTAAACCAAAATTTTACTCTAACCCTAACCCTAACACTAACACTAAACATAACCCTAATACTGACACAAATGATACTTCTAAACATAACTCTAAACCTATAAGCAACCCTAACCCTAACACTAACACTAACCCTAAAACTAATACTAACCATAACTTTAACTCTAACCCTAACTGTAATCCTAAAACAAACCCTAAACCTAACCCTACCACTAACACTAACAATAACCTTAATGCGAAGCATAACTCTAACACTCACCGTAATTTTAACCTTAAACTAACCCTAAACCTAACCCTAATCCTAACACTAACCCTAAACTTAACTACAACCATAATCCTAACCCTTACACTAACCATAACCCTAAACCTAACTTTAAAATTAAAGCTAACACTAACCTAAACTTTAACCCTAACATGAACCATAAACCTAACCCTAACCCAAAACTAACTTAATCCCAAACCTAACCCTAACACTAACCCTATGTTGAACCCTAATTCACCTATCCCTAACCCTCATTCTAACCCTAATCCTAACCATAACCAGAACCTTAAACATAATTCTAACCATAACCCTAAGACAAATCCTAACCCTAACCCTAACACTAACCCTAACCCTAACACTAACCCTAACCCTAAACCTACACCAACAATAATTTTAACCATAACAGTAACCTTAACCCTAAACCTTAACCTAACCATTAGCATAAACCTTACCTTAACCCTTACCCTAACCCTAAACCTAACACTAACCCTAACCCAATCCCTAATCCTAATCTTAACCATAACACTAACCCTAACCCTAAACCTAAACTTAATTCTATCCCTATCCCTAACCCTAAATCTAACCCTATACCTAATGTATCACTAACACTAACACTAACTGTATCCCTAAACCTAAACCCAATCCTGACCCTAACCCTAATAATAACCCTAACCTTCACCTTACCCTAACACTAAACCTATCCCTAACACTAACCCTAATCCTAACCCTGGCACAAATCCTAAAACTAACCCTAACATAAACCCTAACCCTAACAGTAAATTTAACTCGAACACTAACCCTAATCCTAAACCTAAACCTAATCCTAACATTAACCCTAAACCTAATATCTATCCGTAATCCTAACAATTACTCTAACCCTAACCCTAACCCTAACCTAATACTAACTCTAAGCCTCACCATAACCCAACCCTAACTGTAACACTAAATCTATCTCCAGCCCTACACTAACCCTAAATCTAAGTCTAACACTAACCCCAAAACAAATCCTAAACCTAATCATAACCCTAAACCTAACAATAATGCTAACAATAACGCTAACCCTAAACCTATCCCTAACCCTAACACTAACCCTACCCCTAACCCTAACAGGAATCCTAACCATAACTTTAAACCTAACACTAATCCTAACCCTAAACCTAAACCTAACACTAACCCTAACCCTAACCCTAATCCTAACACTAACCCTAAAAATAACCATAAACTCTAACACTAAACTTAAACCCAACCTAACCCTAACACTAAACCTAACCCTAAATCTAACCCTAAACCTAAATCTAACGTTACCCTAACCCTAACCTAACCATCAACCTAACACAAACCTTATAGCAAACATGACCCTAACCATAACCTAACACTAACCCTAACCCTTACCTAACCATAAACCTAACCCTAACATGAACACTAACCCTAACACTAACCCTAATCTAACACTAACCCTAACCCCAACACTAACTTTGTCACTAACCCTAACCCTTACCCTAACACAGAGAGTAACACTAACACTAACCCTAACACTATACCTAACCTAACTGTAACCGTAAAACTAAGCCTAACACTAACATTTTGCCTCACTCTAACCCTCTTCGTAACCATAATCCTAAGTGTAACACTGACCCTAACTCTAACCATAACACTAACCCTAAACTTATGTATAACACTAACCCAAACACTACTCTTAATCCTAATCGAAACCCTAAATGTAACACTAACCCTAATGCTAACACTAAACCTATCTTTTAATCCTAACCCTTACAGAAAACCTAAAACTAAACCTTACCCTAACACAAACAATAATTCTTACCCTAACACTAACCTAACACTAACCATAACCCTAACTGTATCGCTAAATCTAAAAATAACCCTAACCCGAACATTAACCCTAACCCTAACCCAAAAACTCACCTTAATCCTAAACCTAACCTTAACCCTAACATTAACCAAACCCTAACCCTACCATAACACTAATTCTAGCCCTAATCCTCATGCTAAAATGAACCCTATACCTAACACTAAAACTAACCCTAACCCTAAAACTTACACTAAGCTTAAAACTCACTATAACCCTAATTTTAAACCTAAACATAACCCTAACACTAATTCTAATCCTAACACTAGGCCTAATGCTAAAACTAACCCTAAACCTATCCCTAACCCTAACACTATCCCTAACCCTAACCCTAAGAAAAACACTAACCCTAGACCTAAACCTAAACCTAATACTAACCCTAATCCTAATGCTAACATGAACCCTAAACCCAACCCTAATACTAACCCTAACATTAACCCTTACACTAACACTAAACCTAACATTAACCCTAACACTAACCCTAACCATAAACCTAAATGTAATCTTAAACCTACCACTAACACTAACCCTAACCCTAACGCTAAAACTAACCATAACCCTAAACCTCAACTCAACCTATCACTAACCCTAACCCTAACCCTAAACCTAAAACTAACCTAAATCTAACCCTAAATTTAACCTTAATCCCAAACACAACCCTAACCCTAACCCTAACTCTTACCTGAGCCTAACATTAAACCTAAAGCTAACAATAACCCTTACCTTAACCCAAACCCTAACTGTAACTCTCATCCTAACCCTAATTCTAAAACTTACAGTAACCCTAACACTAACCCTAACATAAACCTAACATTACCCCCAATCTTAACCCTATCATGAAACCTAACCTTAAACTTAATGTAACCCTAACCCTAACCCTTTCTCTAACACTAAACCTAACCTTATTAACCCTCCCCTAACACTAACCCTAACTGTAACCCTAACACTAACCTAACACTAAACGGAATCCAAACCCTAAACCAAACCCTAATCTTTACCATAAGCGTAACACAAAACATAACCCTAAGACTAACCATAACCTTAAAACTCACCCTAACCCTAACCCTAAACCTAAACCTAACCCTAATACTAAACCTAACAGTAACACTAACAATAAACCTAATCCCATCTCTAAACCTTACCCAAACACTAATTCTAAACTTGACCCTAACCCTAACTGTAAAGCAAACAATAAGGCTAACACTAACCGTAAATCTAACCCTAACACTAACACTAACCCTAACATTAACACTAACCCTGACCCTAAACCTATCGATAACACTAACCTTAAACCTAACCCTAAACCTAACACCTACCTAACACTATCCCTAACACTAACACTAACACTAACCCTAAATATAACACTAACTCTAACACTAATCTTAACACTAACCCTAACCCTAACCATAACCATAACCATAACCCTAACACAAATACTAACCCTAATTCTAAACCCAACCCTAACACTAACACCAACCCTAACTCTATCCCTAACCCTATCCCTAATCCTAACACTAACCCTAACCCTAATGCTAACCATAACACTAATCCTAACTCTAACCCTAATGCTAACCCGAACACTAACCATAAGCTTAACCCTAACTCTAACCCTAAAACTAAACCAAACCCTAACCTGAACCTGATCCTTAACCTTAACAATAACCCTAATCTAACACTAAGCACAACACTTAATCCAACCCTAACCCTAACACCAACCCTAATTCTAAACCTAAACATAACCCAAACTAGAACCATAACCATAAAAATCAACCTAACCCTAACACTAAATCTCACCCTAATTTTAACCCTAACCCTAACACTAACCCTAAGCTTCACCCTAACACTAACCCAAGCACAAACCCTAAATTTATCTCTAAGCCTAATCGTAATCGTAAGCCTATCCCTAACCCTAACACTAACCGTAATGCAAACCCTAACCCTAATCCTAACTCTAAAACTAACCTTAAACTTAAATTAAATACTAACCCAAACCCTAACTCGAACCCTAACCCTAATCCTAACTGTAACACTAACCCTAAACTTAACCCTAACACTAATATTAATCCTAACCCTAACCCTAACCCTCAACCTAAACCTAAACCCAACATTAACCCTAACCCTAACCCTAACACTAACCTAACACTAACCCTAACCCTTACCCTCACCCTAACTCTACCCATCACCCTATCCCTAATCCTAACCCAAACACTAACTCAATCCCTAAAACTAACCATACCCCAAATCATAATCCTACAACTTACACTAAACCTAACCTTAACCCTAACTCGAACAGAAACTCTAACCCTAACCCTAAGAGTAACCCTAACCCTTACTTTAAACCTAATTCTAACCCTAAACCTAAATGTAAACCTAACTTTAACACTAACCCTAACCATAATCCTAACCCTAAAACTAACCCTAATCCTATCATAACACTAACCCTAACCCTAACACTAACCTAAATCTAACCCTAACCCTATTTTTAACATGAACCCTAAACACAAACCTAACCCCAATGCTGATACTAAACCTAATCGTAGCCCTAACTCTAACTCTAACTTAACCCTAATCCTAACACTAACCCTAATCCTAACACTAACCCTAATCCTAACCCTAACACTTACCCTAACCCTAACCCTAACACTAACACTAACTCAAATTATAACCCTAAACCTAAACCTTATCCTAATGCTGAACCTAACCCTAACCCTATCTTTAATCCTAACAGTATCTCTAACACTAACACTAACCCTTATCCTAACCACAACCCTAAACCTAATTGTAACCCTAATACTAACTGTAACCCTAACCCTAACACTTACCTCACCCTAACAGTAACCCTAACTCTATCAATAACATCAAGTCTAACACTAACCCGAAACCTAAACCGAATCCTAAACCAAACCCTAACACTATCTTTAACCCTAACCCTTACATTAAAACTAAACCTAACTCTAAATTTGACATTAATCCTAATCCTAACCCTAACTCTAACCCTAAACCTAATTATAATGCTAAACCAAACACTAACGATAACTCTGACTGTAATCGTAACACTAACCCTATCACTAACCCTAAACCTAAACCTAACACTAACCCTAAACCTAACCTTAACACGAACCCTAAGCCAAACCCTAGTCCTAACCTAAATCTAACCTAACCCTATCCTTAACACGAACCCTAAACCCAAAACTAACCCTAACCCTAACACTAAAACAAACTCTAATTATAACCCTCAACCTAAACCTAAACCTTATCCTAATGCTGATCCTAACCCTACACTAAAACTAATTCTAATCTTTTTTTTTCTAATTGTAATCTTAACACTATCCCTAACACTAACAGTAACCCTAATCCTAACTGCAACCCTAACCCTAACCCTAAACCTAACACTAACCATAACATAAAACGTAAACTTAAACATAACCCTAACCCTAATCTAACCCTAATCCTAACCCTAAATTTACACTAACTTTAACCTAAACACTAACTCTAATTCTAACCTTAACCAAAACACTAAATTTAACACTAACCCTAACACTAACATAACCCTATCACTAACCCTAAACCTAACACAAACTCTAACCAGAAACCTAAAACTTACCCTACTGTAAACCTAACCATAATCTTAACCCTAAACCTAACTCTAACACTAACCCTAACCCTAAACCAAAACCTAACTTTAACCCTAACCCTAACCCTAACCCTATCACTAACCCTAATCCTAACTGTAACCCTAACCCTAAGTCTAAACCTAACCCCAAACCTAAACATAACACTAACTCTAACCCTACCCTAATATGAACCAAAACCTAATCCTAACCCTAATATAACTCTAACACTAAACCTAACACGAATCCGAAACCTAACCCTAATCTTAACCTAACCGTAACCCTAACCCTAACCTAAACCTAACACTAACCATAACACTAATCCTAACCCTAACACTAACACTAACACTAATCCTAAATATAACCCTTAACCAAACACTAATCCTAACCCTAACCCTAATCCTAATCTTAACCCTAATTCTAACCCTAACCCTTACACTAACACTAAAACTTAACCTAACACAAGCCCTAACCCTAACCCTAATCGTAATCCTAACCCTGGCCTCAACCCTGTCCGTAATCCTAACTGTAACCCTAACAAAAACCCTAACCCAAACCATAATCCTAAACCTAACCAAACCCTAACCCTAACCCTAACCCTAACCCTAACTTTAACACTAACCCAAACACTAAAACTACACCTAACCCTAATGGTAACCCTAAACATAATTCTAACCCTATCACTAACCCTAACCCTAAACCTAACACTAATCCTAATTTTAACACTAACCCTAACCCTAAAACTAACACTAATCCTAACCCTAACACTAACACTAACCCTACCCTTAACCCTAACACTAAACCTAACCCTAACGCTAATCCTAACTGTAACCATAATCCAACTGTAATCCTAAACATAATCCTAACACAAATCTTAACCCTAACCCTAACTATAACACAAACCATAACCCTACCCTAACACTAACCCTAACACTATCCCTAAACCTAACCCTAACTCTGATACTAACCCTAACTGGAAACCTAACCCTAACCCAAACCCTAACACTAACCCTAACCCTAACCCTAAACTTTACTTAACTCTAACCCAAAACCTAACCCAAGCCCTAACCATAACCATTACTCTAACACTTACCCAAACCCTATCCCTAAACCTAACACTAACCCTAACCCTAACCCTAGCCCTAACCTTAACACTAACCCTAAACCTAACCCTAACAGTAGTCCTAACCCTTAACCTAACACTAACCCTAACCTACAAGTAATCCTTAATCTAACCCTAACCTACAATTAACCCTTAATCTAACCCTAAACTTAACTCTAAGCCTCACTCTAACCCTAATCCTAACCATAACCCTCACCCTTACCCTAACAAAAACCATATCCCTCACATGATCATTATTCCTAACCCTAACCCTAACCCTAACCCTAAGTATAAAACTAAACCTTAACCTAAATTGAACCCTAACCCTAACCCTAATCCTAGAACTAACCCTAAACATAACCCTAACCCTAACCCTGACTCTAACACTAACCCTAACCCTAACCTTAGCCCTAATCCTAATCCTATCCCTAACCCTAACACTCTCCCTAACCCTAACCCTAACACTAACACTAAAGCTAACCCTAAACCTAACACTAACCTTAACACTAATCCTGAAACCAATCCCAACCCTAACCCTTGCACTAACTCTAAATATAACCCTAAACCTAACACTTACTCTAACATTAATTCTATCCCTAATCCTAACAATAACACTAACCCCAACACTAATGCTATCAATAACCCTAATCCTAAGCCTAACCCTCAACCTAACAGTAACCCTATCTTTAACCCTTACTTTATTCCTAACACTAACTGTAACCCTAATGCTAACACTATACTTAAACTACACAAAACCGTAAAACAAACCCTAACCCTAACCCTACACCTCACTCTAACCCTCTTTCTAATTATAACCAAAACCCGAATTTTAACTCTCACCTATCAAAAAACCTAAACCTTACCCTTACCCTCACAGAAACCATAATTCTTACCCAAACACTAAGCTTAACACTAACCCTAACTGAAACCCTAACCCTAATTTTAAAACTAAACTTAACCCTAACTTGAACCCTAATCCTAACCCTAAACCCAAAACTAACCTTAACCATAAACCTAACCCTAACACTAACACTAACCCTAATGATAAGCCTAGCCCTAACCTTAACACTATCCCTGACCCTAATTCTAACCATAAACCTAAAAGTAACCCTAAACCTATCCCTAACCCTAACACTTTCCTAACGCTAACCCTAACACTTACACTAAAACTGAATCTAACCCTAAACCTAACCCTACCCTTAACCCTCACCCTAACTCTTACCTAACACAAACCCTAACCCTAACACTAACACTAAACTACAAGTAACCCTAAAACTAAACCTAAAACTAACCCTAAGTCTCACTGTACCCCTAATCCTAAAACTAACCCTAAACCTTACCCTATCCCTAATCCTAACACAAACCCTAAACCTAAATCTTACCATAACACATACCATATCCCCCCCCACACACACACAATCCTAACACTAAACCTAAACCTTACCTGAACTCTAACCCTAACCTGAACCTGGACCCTAACTCTAACCCTAATCCTAAAACTAACCCTAAACATAACCCTAAACCTAAGCCTAAAACAAACCCTAAATATAACCCTAACCATATCTGTAACACTAACACTAACCCTAACCATAGCACTAACCCTAAACCTATCCCTAACAATAACACTCTCCCTAACCCTAACCCTAACACTAACCCTATCCCTCACACTAACACGAACTCAAACCGTACCCTAATCCAGCCCTAAACCTAAAACTAAACCTAAACCTATCCTTAACTCTAATACTATCCCTAACCCTAACACTAACACTAACATTTACAATGACCCTAAACCTAACCCTGACCCTAACACTAAACCTAACCCTAACCCTAACCCTAAAACTCACGAACCCTAATCCTAACCCTAACCCTAACCCTAAGCGTAGCCCTAAATCTAACTCTAATCTTTAACATAACCTTAAAAACAACCTTAACTCTATCCCTATCACAAACACTAACATAACCCTAACAGTAACCCTAACACTAACCCGAATCCCAACCCTAACCCTAACTCCAAAACTAACCCTAACCCTAACCTGAACCCTAACCCTAAACCTAACCCTATCACAAACACTAACGCTAACCCTAACAGTAACTCTAACCCTAACCCTAACATTAATCCTAAAACTACCCATAACCCTAACCATAAACCTAATCTTAACAGTAAACCTAACCCTAACCCAAACCTTAACCATAACACAAACCCTAACACTAAACCTAACACTAACCCTCAACCTAAACATAAATGTAACCCTAACCCTAACCCTAACCCTAACACTAACACTAACACTAATATCAAACCTAAAGCTTACTGTAACACTAACCCTAACCCTAACACTAACCATAATATTAAACCTAACCCTAACGGTATCTAAACTCTAAAACTAACCCTAACCCTAATGCTAACACTAACCCTAATCTTAACTATTCCTTATGCTAACCATAACACTAACCCTAATGCTAACTGTAACACTAAATGTGGTCCTAACCCTAGCCCTAAAAATAACCCTAACACCCATTCTAATCCTAAACCTAACCCTAAATTTTACACTACTCCTAACCCTAACCTTAACCCGAACAGTATCCCTAAACCTATCCTTAACCCTAAAGTTAATCCTAATCGTAACCCTGACCCTAATCCTAATACAAACCCTTAACCTTTCCATAACAGTAACTTTACCTCAAACCCTAACCCTAACACTAACACTAATCCTTAACCCTAACACAAACAATAACCTTAACCCTAACACTAACTATTATCCTAACACTAAACATAACCCTAATCCTAACCCTAACCCTAACCCTAACTCTAACCCTAACACAAACCCTAACCTAACCCTAAACAAAATCTAGACCCTAACCCTAACCCTAACCCAAACAGTAACCATAACCATTACCCTAACCCTAACACTCACCTAATCCTAACACTAAACCTAACACTAACCCTACACCTAAACCTAAAACTAACCCTAAACATAACTATATCCCTAGCTCAAACACTAACGTGAACCCTAACAGTAACCCTAAAACTAATACTAACCCAAAAGGCAACCCTAACACTAAACCTAATCCTAACAGTAATCCTAACCCTAACCCTAAAGCTAACCCTAACACAAACCATAACCCAAACCCTAACTCGAATACTAACCCTAAACCTAACCCTAACACTTACGCTGACATTAAACCTAAACCTAACCCTAACACTAAACTTAAACCTCACCATAAACCTAATCCTAACCTTAAAACTAAATATAACTCTAACCCTAACACTAACCATAAATCTAACCCAAGCCTATACCTAACACTAACCCTAAACCTAACCCTAACTCTAACCATAACACTAAAATTACCTCTATCCATTACCATAACCATAACACTAATGTAACCCCAATCCTAATGCTAAATCTAACATTAATGCTAACCCTAAAGCTAACCCTAAACCTAACACTAACCCTAACACTAAACCTAAACCTAACTCTAAACCTAACTCAAAAACTAACCCTAACCCTATCCTGAAGCCTAACCCTAACCCTACCCCTATCACAAACACTAACCCTAAACTTAACACTAAGCCTAACCATAAGCTTAACCCTAAAACTAACCCTAAACCTAAAGGTAACCCTATCTTAAACGTAACCTTAATCCTACAACTAAATGTAAACCTAATCTTCACTGTAACCCTAAGCCTAACCCAAACCCTAACCCTAACCCAAACCCTAAAACTAACCCTAACACTAACCGTAACCCTAAACTAACCC
>NW_027288258.1:0-83567 GCF_047511675.1 Marmota flaviventris
ACTACAATTGAAATCTCAAAAAGAAAGGTTCTACTTAAAATACATTAGCAAGAAGAAATAGGAATCCATATATGATAGGTATTCCACTTACTGCATGCTATTAACCAATTCCAGTGTCTCGAAATGTTTTGTTTTATCAGAGTTCTAATTTTAGATATTTTTTGATTAATTGGACTCTCTCTTGATACCTCGTTTATTCTCTTCCAGGTCCACTTTAATGCTCTATCTGAGGTGCCTCTTCAACAAATGGTGTTGGGAAAATTGGAAATCCATATATAGTAGATTAAAATTTAACCCTTATATCTCAGTCTGCACAAACTCAACTCAAAGTATATCAAGGACCTTGGCATTAGAACAGAGACTTTGCACATACTAGCAGAAAAAGTAGACCCAGCTCTCCATCATATAGGTTCAGGAACAAACTTCCCCAATGAGACTCCTAAAGCACAAGAAGTAGAATGAAGAATCAATAAATAGGATGATATCAAACTAAAAAGCTTTACACAGCAATGGAAAGAAACAATAACATGAAAGAGAGCATATAGAAGGGCAGAAAATCTTTACCACCTGCGCCTCAGATACAGCATTAATCTCCAGGATATACAAATAACTCAAAAAACTTAACACCAAGAAAACAAATCAATAAATCAATCAATCAAAAACAAACCCAATCGACAAATGGGCAAAGAAACTGAACAGGCAGTTCACAGAAAAAGAAATATGATCGGTCAACAAATATATGAAAAAATATTCCACATCTCTAACTATTAGAGAAATGCAAATTAAAAATACCAAGATTCCATCTCACTCCAGTCACAATTGCAATTATCAAGAATGCAAGCAACAATAAATGTTGGCAAGGATGTGAGGAAAAAGGGTCACACATACACTGCTGGTGGGACTGCAAATTGATGCAGCCAAAATGGAAAGCAGTATGGAGATTCCTTGGAAAACTTGGAATGGAACCACCATTTGACCCAGCTATCCCACTCCTCAGCTTATACCCAAAGGACTTAAAAACAGCATACCACAGTGACACAGCCACATCAGTGTTTATTACAGCACAATTTACAATAGCCAAATTGTGGAACTGACCTAGATGCCCTTCGATAGATGAATGGGTAAAGAAATATGATATGTATGCACAATGGAATATTACTCAACCATAAAGAAGAATAAAATTATGGCATATGCAGGTAAATGGATGGAACTGGAGAATATAATGCTGAGTGAAATAAGCCAGTCCCCAAAAAACAAAGTTCAATTGTTCTCTCTGATATGTGGATGCTAATCCATCACAAGGGAGGGTAATGAGGGGATGTATAGAAATTCATTGGATTAGACAAATGGGAATGAAAGGAAGGGACAGGAGATGGGACTAGGAAAGACAGTAGAATGAATCAGATATAACTTTCCTATACTCATATATAGGAAAGTAAATCCACGACCAGTGTAAATGGTCATGTAAATCCACATCCTATTCAACCACAAGAATGGGATGAAAATTGTAAATCCACACGACCAGTGTAAATCCACATCCTATTCAACCACAAGAATGGGATGAAAATTGTAATAAGTTGCAACCCATGTATGTACAATATGTCAAAATACACCCTACTGTCATGTATACCTAAAACCCACAAATAAAAAATGCAAAAAAAAAAAAACCCAAATTAATTGCTCTCTTTTCCCCTTAACAAAAACACATCATCATAACTTATAACTCTCCTTGTAAATACATGAAAATACATGTATTTTCCTTGTATACATGGTTGTTTCTCTTATAATATTAGTACTTTAAATTACAGATATAATTTTTAATCCTTAGTAACCATAATTTCCAGTGAAAATTAGGGAGTAATCACGAACTATCTTACTGGTGTTCTGAACATAGGATTAAACTACATCATTTATTTTCTTAATATACTCTGAAGAATTTTTTGCTGCATGCAGAATGAAACCACATTCCTAAGGAAAGCATTTATCCTTGTGTAAACTACTGCAAGTAAAGCTGTGCCTGACACTCCCGTGTCTTACCCGACTTGTCTTCAAGATCACCACACATGAGCTATACTAGTACTTAATTCTCTTCAGGTGTCCCATGCTATTTTTCAACCATGTCTTTGGCAGTAGGTGTTCCCTCTGCTTGAAGTGGCATTCTCCTAGATAGGTGCATGGTTCTTTCTCTCTAACCTAACTCAGAACTCAATTTAAATATCTCTTAGGTTTCTTATTTCCCTGATAGCACATGTAAAATATAACTCCCAGTAACTCTGTTTGGGAAGGCCTTAAATAGCTTATAAATATCAAACCATTTAAATATTCCACTTTTTCTTTCTTTCCTGTTTTTTTATTTTTACATTATAATTATACATAATAAAGGGATTTTTCGTTATATATTTGTACATGCACATGATATAACAATTCACTTGGTTCAATATCATTTCCGTTTATCCTCTCCCTCCCCTTCTCCCTCCCTCTGGTCCCTTTTCTCTACTTAGTGGCCTCCCTTCTATTTTCATAAAATCTCCGCTATCTTTTCTTTTGCTTCTTCCTCTCTAGTTTACACATCTGAGACAAAACATATGGCCCTTGGCTGTCTGAGTTTGGCGTATTTCACCTAACATAATGTTCTTAAGTTCCATCCATTTTCCTAAAAATGACATAATTTATTTTTTTTTTTTTTTGGATTGAATAAAACTCAATTTGGGATATATACCACATTTTCCTTATCCATTCATTCATTGATGGATATTTAGGTTGGTTCTACAGTTTGATTATTGTGAATTATGCTACTATAAACGTGGATATGCATTTATAACTATAGTATGAAGACGTTAATGCTTTAGGGTAAATACTAAGTGGTGGTATAGCTGGGTCATATGGTGGTGGTTCCATTCCTAGACATTTGAGGAAACTCCATACCAATTTCCATAGTGATCATACTAATTTACTATACAACCAACAATGTAAACATGTTCCTTTTCCGATACGTTCTCACAAGCATTTATTATTGCTTGTATTCTTTCTGGCTGCCATTCTAACCAGAGATGAGAGCTCTGTCTGCCTTTGATTTGCAGTTCCCCGGATTGCTAAAAATGTTAACATTTTTTCATGTATTTGTTGGTCATTTGAACTATTTCTTTCTTTTGAGAAATGTCTGTTTCGTTCATTTTTGCCCATTTATTAATTGGGTTATTTGGTTTTCAGTGGGTGGTTGTGTTCAGATTTTTGAGTTCTTTATATATTCTGGATATTAATCCTCTGTCAGAAGAGTAGCTAGCAAAGATGTTCTCCCATTATGTACATTCTATCGTCACATTTGTGATTGCTTCTGTGGCCATGCAGAAGCTTTTTATTCGATGCCATCCCATTTATTAATTCTTGGTATTATTTCTTTTTGATATTTATTTTTTTAGTTGTAGGTGTACATAATATCTTTATTTCATTTTTATGTGGTGCTGAGGTTTGAACCCAGTGCCTCACGTGTGCTAGGCAAGCATTCTACCACTGGGCCACAAAGCCAGCCCCTTGATATTATTTCTTGAGCTTTAGGAGTTCTATTTAAGAAATTGTTGCCTGAATCTATATGTTGGAATGGTGAACCTATGTTTTCTTCTATGAGTTGCATACTTCCTGGTCAATTCTTAGGTCTTTATTCCATTTTGGGTTCACTTGTGTGCAGGGTGGGAGATGAGGATCTAGTCCTATTCTTCTACATATGAATGACCAGTTTTCTCAGTACCATTTGTTTAAAAGGGTATCTTTTATTCAATATATTTTTTATTCTAATTTGTTATCTATGACAGCAGAATGCATTACAGTTCATATTACACATATAGAGCACAATGTTTTATATCTCTGGTTGTATACAAAGTATATTCACACCATTCATGTCTTTAATCATGTACTTTGGGTAATGATGTCCATCTCATTCCACCGCCTTTTTTATCCCCATGCCTTCTCCCTTTCCCTCCAATCCCTTTGCCCTATCTAGAATTTGTTTAATTCTTCCTTGCTCCCCTTTCCAACCCCACTATGAGTCAGCCTCCTTAAAATCAGAGAAAACGTTCAGCATTTGTTTTTTGGGGATTGGCTAACTTTACCTAGCGTTACATTTTCCAACTACATCCATTTACCTGCAAATGCCATGATTTTATTCTCTTTTATTGCTGAGTAATATTCCATTGTGTATAGGTATTACATTTTCTTTGTCCATTGATCTACTGAGGGGCATCTTGGTTGGTTCCACAGTTTAGCTATTGTGAATTGTATTGCAATAAACATTGATGTGGCTGTGTCACTGTAGAATGATGTTTTTAAGTCGTCTGGGTATAGACTGAGGAGTAGGATAGCTGGGTCAAATGTGGTTCCCTTCCAAGTTTTCCAAGGAATCTCCATACTGCTTTTTGTATTGTCTGCACCATTTTGCAGTCACACCAGCAATGTATGAGTGTGCCTTTTCCCCCACATCCTCACCAACACTTATTGTTGTTTCTATTCTTAATAGCTGCCATTCTGATTAGAGTGAGATGAAATCTTAGAGTAGTTTTGATTTGCATTTCTCTAATTGCTAGAGATGTTGAACATATTTTTCCATATATTTATTGATTGATTGTATATCCTCTTCTGAGAGCAGTTCCTTGTCCCATTTATTGATTGGGTTATTTGTTTTTTTGTTTTTTTTTTGGTGTTTAGCTTTTTGAGTTCTTTATATACCCTAGAGATACCTCTATCTGATGTGCAAGTTGTAAAAATTTGCTCCCCAGCTGTAGGCTCTCTATTCACCTCACTGATTGTTTCCTTTGCCGAGAAGAAGTTTTGTAGTTTAAATACATCCCACATATTAATTTTTTATTTTAATTCTTGCACTATAGGAGTCTTATTAAGGAAATAGGAGCCTAATCTAATATGATGGAGGTTTGTACCTACTTTTTCTTTTTATTAGATGCAGGGTCTTTGGTTTAATTCCTAGGTCCTTGATCTACTTTGAGTTGAGTTGCATGGTGAAAGATAGGGGTTTAATTTCATTTTGTCACATATGGATTTCAGTTTTCCCAGTACCATTTGTTGAAGGGGCTATCTTTTCTCCAATGTATGTTTTTGGTGCCTTCAATGTATGTTTTGTCAAGGATCAAAAGACTGTAAATGTGTGGGTTTGTCACTGTGTCATCTATCTGTACGATTGGTCTATATGTCTGTTTTTATGCCAGTATTATGTGTTTTTTTGTTACTAGAGCTTTATATTGTAATTTGAAATTAGGTGTTGTGATACTTCCAGCACTGCTTTTTGAATTATAACTGCTTGGGCCATTCGGGATCATTTATTTCTCAAAATAAATTTAGGAATATTTTTGCAATTCTGTGAAGAACGTCCTTGGTATTTTGATGGGAATTTCATTGAATCTGTACATTGTTTTTGGTAATATGGCAATATTAACAATAATTCTGCCCATGAAAGTTCCTTCCACCTTCCAGTATCTTCTGTAGTGTTTTTTTCTTTTTTTTAATTTTTAATATTAGTTGTTCAAAACATTACATAGTTCTTGACATATCATATTTCATACATTAGATTGAAGTGGGTTATGAACTCCCAATTTTACCCCATATACAGATTGCAGAATCACATCGGTTACACATCCACTTTTTTTACATACTGCCATACTAATGTCTGTTGTATTCTGCTGCCTATCCTTTCCTCTACTATCCCCCCTCCCCTCCCCTCCCCTCCCATCTTCTCTTTCTACCCCCTCTACTGTAATTCATTTCTCCCCCTTGTTTTTTTTCTCTTTCCCCTCACTTCCTCTTATATGTAATTTTGTATAACAATGAGGGTCTCCTTCCATTTCCATGCAGTTTCCCTTCTCTCTCCCTTTCCCTCCCACCTCTCGTCCCTGTTTAATGGTAATCTTCTTCTCATGCTCTTCCTCCCTGCTCTGTTCTTTGTTGTTCTCCTTATATCAAAGAAGACATTTGTCATTTGTTTTTTAGGGATTGGCTAGCTTCACTTAGCATAATCTGCTCTAATGCCATCCATTTCACTGCAAATTCCATGATTTTGTCATTTTTAGTGCAGAGTTATATTCCATTGTGTATAAATGCCACATTTTTTTTATCCATTCATCTATTGAAGGGCATCTAGGTTGGTTCCACAGTCTAGCTATTGTGAATTGTGCTGCTATGAACATCGATGTAGCAGTATCTCTATAGTATGCTCTTTTAAGGTCTTTAGGGAATAGTCCAAGAAGGGGAATAGTTGGGTCAAATGGTGGTTCCATTCCCAGCTTTCCAAGGAATCTCCATACTGCTTTCCAATTGGTGGCACTAATTTGCAGTCCCACCAGCAATGTACAAGTGTACCCTTTTCCCCACATCCTCGCCAGCACTTGTTGTTCGACTTGATAATGGCTGCCAATCTTACTGGAGTGAGATGGTATCTTAGGGTGGTTTTGATTTGCATTTCTCTGACTGCTAGAGATGGTGAGCATTTTTTCATGTACTTGTTGATTGATTGTATGTCCTCCTCTGAGAAGTGTGTGTTCAGGTCCTTGGCCCATTGGTTGATGGGGTTATTTGTTTTCTTATTGTTTAATTTTTTGAGTTCTTTGTATACTCTGGATATTAGGGCTCTATCTGAAGTGTGAGGAGTAAAAATTTGTTCCCAGGATGTAGGCTCCCTATTTTCCTCTCTTATTGTTTCTCTTGCTGAGAAAAAAACTTTTTAGTTTGAGTAAGTCCCATTTGTTGATTCTTGTTATTAACTCTTGTGCTCTGGGTGTCCTATTAAGGAATTTGGAGCCTGAGCCCACAATATGTAGATCGGAGCCAACATTTTCTTCAATCAGATGCAGAGTCTCTGTTTTGATATCAAGCTCCTTAATCCATTTTGAGTTAACTTTTGTGCATGGCGAGAGAAAGGGATTCAGTTTCATTTTGTTGCATATCGATTTCCAGTTTTCCCAGCACCATTTGTTGAATATGCTATCCTGCCACCATTGCGTGCACCTTTATCAAATATAAGATAGTTGTCATTTTGTGGATTGGTCTCTGTGTCCTCTATTCTGTACCATTGGTCCACCTGCCTGTTTTGGTACCAGTACCATGCTGTTTTTGTTACTATTGCTCTGTAGTATAGTTCAAAATCTGGTATCGCTATACCGCCTGACTCACACTTCCTGCTTAGAATTGCTTTTGCTATTCTGGGTCTTTTATTTTTCCATATGAATTTCATAATTGCTTTATCTATTTCTACAAGAAACGCCCTTGAGATTTTGATTGGCCTTGCATTAAACCTATAGAGAACTTTTGGTAATATCGCCATTTTGATGAAGTTAGTTCTTCCTATCCATGAACAGGGTATATTTTTCCATCTTCTAAGGTCTTCTCCTATTTCTCTCTTTAGGGTTCTGTAGTTTTCATTGTAAAGATCTTTCACCTCTTTTGTTAGGTTGATTCCCAAGTATTTTATTTTTTTTGAGGATATTGTGAATGGGGTGGTTATCCTCATTTCCATTTCAGAAGATTTGTCACTGGTATACAGGAATGCCTTTGATTTATGTGTGTTGATTTTATATCCTGCCACTTTGCTGAATTCATTTATTAACTCTAGTAGTTTCTTTGTAGACCCTTTTGGGTCTGTCAGATATAGTATCATATCAGCCGCAAATAGTGATAATTTAAATTCTTTTTTTCCTATTTTTATGCCTTTAATTTCTTTCTTCTGTCTAATTGCTCTGGCTAGTATTTCAAGAACTAAATTGAATAGAAGTGGTGAGAGAGGACATCCCTGTCTTGTTCCAGATTTTAGAGGGAATGCCTTCAGTTTTTCTCCATTCAGAATGATGCTAGCCTGAGGTTTAGCATATATAGCTTTTACGATGTTGAGGTAAGTTCCTATTATTCCTAGTTTTTCTAGTGTTTTGAACATAAAGGGATGTTGTACTTTGTCGAATGCTTTTTCTGCATCTATCGAGATGATCATGTGGTTCTTATCTTTAAGTCTATTGATGTGGTGAATAACATTTATTGATTTCCGTATATTGAACCAGCCTTGCATCCCAGGGATGAATCCTACTTGATCATGGTGCACAATTTTTTTGATATGCTTTTGTTTTCGATTCGCCAGGATTTTATTGAGGATTTTTGCATCTAAGTTCATTAGAGATATTGGTCTGTAGTTTTCTTTCTTTGAAGTGTCTTTTTCTGGTTTCGGGATTAGGGTGATCTTGGCCTCATAGAATGAATTTGGAAGATCTCCTTCTTTTTCTATTTCTTGAAATAACTTGAAATGTATTGGTATTAATTCTTCTTTTAAGGTTTTGTAAAACTCTGCTGTATATCCATCCAGTCCAGGGCTTTTCTTGGTTGGTAGTCTTTTGATGGCTTCTTCTATTTCCTCCTTTGTTATTGGTCTGTTTAAATTGTATGTATCTTCCTGACTCAATCTGGGCAAATCATATGACTTAAGAAATTTATCGATATCTTCACTATCTTCTATTTTATTGTAATATAGGGTTTCAAAATAATTTCTAATTATCTTCTGTATTTCTGTAGTGTCTGTTGTGATATTGCGTTTTTCATCCCGTATGTTAGTAATTTGAGTTCTCTCTCTTCTTCTCTTCATTAGCATGGCTAAGGGTCTGTCGATCTTATTTATTTTTTCGAAGAACCAACAATTTTTTTAATTTATCAATTTTTTTAATGGTTTTTGTTTGTTTGTTCAATTTCGTTGATTTCCACTATGATTTTAATTATTTCTTGCCTTCTACTACATTTGCTGTTGTTTTGCTCTTCCTTCCTTTTCTAGGGTTTCAAGATGAAGTGTGAATTCATTTATTTGTTGGTTTTTTCTTTTATTGAGGAATGAACCCCAGGCAATGAATTTCCCTCTTAAACTCTTAAAACTGCTTTCATTGTGTCCCATAGATTCCGATATGTTGTGTCTGTATTTTCATTTATCTCTAAGAATTTTTTGATTTCCTCCTTTATGTCTTCTGTAACCCATTGATCATTTAGTAACATATTGTTCATTTTCCAGGTGATGCAGGATTTTTCCTTCCTTCTTTTATCATTGATTTCCAGTTTCATTCCACTATGATCAGATAAGATGCATGGTATTATCTCCACACCTTTATATTTACTAAGAGTTGCCCTATGGCATAATATATGGTCTATCTTTGAGAAGGATCCATGTGCTGCTGAGAAGAACGTGTATCCACTTGATGATGGTTGATATATTCTATATATGTCGGTTAAGTCTAGGTTATTGATTGTGTTATTGAGTTCTATAGTTTCTTTATTCAGCTTTTGTCTGATGGATCTGTCCAATGGAGAGAGCGGTGTGTTGAAGTCACCCATAATTATTGTGTTGTGGTCTATTTTGCTCTTGAACTTGAGGAGAGTTTGTTTTATGAACGTTGCAGCACCATTGTTTGGTGCATACATATTGATAATTGTTATGTCTTGTTGGTGGATGGTTCCTTTTAACAGTATATAGTGTCCTTCTTTATCCCTTTTGATTAACTTGGGTTTGAAGTTGATTTTATTCAATATGAGTATGGCCATTCCTGCTTGCTTCCAAGGACCATGCGAGTGGTTTGATTTTTCCCAATTTTTCACTTTCAACCTGTGTATGTCTTTTCCTATCATATGAGTCTCCTGAAGGCAGCATATTGTTGGATTTGTTTTTTTAATCCAGGTTACTAGCCTTTGTCTCTTGATTGGTGAATTTAAGCCATTAAGGTTTAAGGTTACTATTGATATATTGTTTGTACTTCCAGTCATGCTTATGTATTTATTTATTTTAATATGGCTCGTTTTTCCTTTTTGGTTATTTTTTTTTCTTCCCTTTACTGAGTTACCTCCCACTGTTAGTTTTGGGTGCTGTTTTTCAATTCCTCTTCTTGTAGTGTTTTGCTCAAAATGCCTTGCAGTGCTGGTTTTCTGGCTGCGAATTCTTTTAACTTTTGTTTATCATGAAATATTTTAATTTCATTGTCAAATCTGAAGCTTAATTTTGCTGGATACAGTATTCTTGGTTGGAATCCATTATTTTTCAGCATTTGAAATACATTGTTCCAGGATCTTCTTGCTTTCAATGTCTGTGATGAAAAATCAGCCATTAACCTAATTAGTTTACCCCTGAATGTAATTTGCCTTCTTTCTCTCGTAGCTTTTAACATTCTCTCCTTGTTCTGTCTGTTGGATATCTTCATAATTATGTGTCTTGGAGTTGGTCTATTACGGTTTTGTATGTTTGGGGTCCTGTAGGCTTCCAGGATTTGGCAATCCAATCCATCTTTCATATCTGGGAAGTTTTCTAGGATTATTTCATTCAGTAGATTGTTCATTCCTTTGGTTTGAACCTCTATACCTTCTTCTATCCCGATGACTCTCAAGTTTGGTTTTTTTATGACATCCCATATCTCTTGGATAGATTGCTGGTGATTTCTTAGCATCCTTTCTGTGTTGACTATATTCTTTTCAAGTTGATAAACTTTGTCTTCATTATCTGATGTTCTGACTTCTATTTGATCTAGTCTATTTGTAATATTCTCATTTGAGTTTTTAATTTGGTTTATGGTTTTCTGCATTTCTAGGATTACTGTTTGATTTTTTTTTAAATCTCTATCTCCTGGTAGAGCTCGTTTTTTGCCATTTGAATTTGCCTATTTAATTCATTTCCAAAGTATACTTTCATTGTTTGGACTTGCTGTCTAATGTCTTCTCTAAGATTCCGTTCCATCTGAGTTAGGTATGCCTTGAGTTCTTTCTCTGTCCATTTTTCTGATGCCTCTAGGTTCTCCTGTGAATTTAAGTTGTCCTGCATTGTTTGTAATCCTTTTTTCCCTTGTTTTTTCATGGTGCTCACGTTACTTTCCAACTCTGTTTGACTACTCTGTTTCTGTTTTCTTCTTTAAATTTGTTTTGGTTTTTATAGTTCCAATATCTCTCCTTTGTGTTGGGAGACAATGTTTAGAAATGTTGGATTTAATTGTGATTTAAGGTAAATTCATTAGTTTCATTAAAGGCCTACAGAATTTGATGGCATGTATAGAATTGAGGTTTGAACTTAGGATTTTATGTTGAGGTCGGGCGATTTGATGGTATGGAGGTTAGTATATGTTAGCTTCTTTGGGGTGTTGCTCAAATGCAGGCGGATATTAACAAGAGAAAAGACAGGAGTACTTGGGAGTAGTTAAGGGCTTAGGCGGACTATGGACCGATTTGTAGTATTCATCTATTTGCATTTAGTAAGTTGTACGTAATCTGGGTGGTCATGCTTAAGAGGAAAGATGGGGAAAAGGTAAGGAAGCAATCCAAGAAAGAGAGAGGTAGAGAGGAAAGAAAGAGAAAAGAATAGAAAAGAAAAAGAAATGATAATAAAAAATAATAATAAAATGCAGTAAAATACAAATTACATTTAAAAAATAATAATATAATTATAGAAAAGAAAAAAAATTAAAATTTAAAAATTTTTAAAAAATTTAAAAAAAAAAGAAAGAAAAATGGGACACTGTTAGACTTCTATTTTCTTCGCTTCCAGTAGGTGGTGCTGTGTCTTCTGGGCCAAGATTTTGCCCTCTGGCTGTAGGAAACAATCCATGTGAGGCCACAACCTCCTCCCCCCCCTGGTGTCTCTCAAATCCTGTTAGCTTAGGTTTATTACTGGTTTCTAGTCTCCTGACTTCTCCTGTCAGCCAGGCCTTTCCCGGTGTGATACCTCTCAGCAGTTCAAACTACACTCTGTGCCTGCAGTTTCCTGGACATGGAGCGCAGATTTTGGGAACTGGCACCTTATTGTTTTGATTCCCTCCACTAGCCCCTCCTCCAAGACCTGGCGCTACAGGTTTTGTTTTCGCCGCTGTTGGGGGCGGGAGTTGGAGGTCAGGTGCCTTTACCTTTCCCCACAGGTCTATTCACGTTCACTCTGTTAATCACACCCCCAGAAAGCCGGGGAGAGATTTTATGTGATTTCCCCACTGTATGGGAGATGGTCTAAATGACACAGACCTGTTCTATCGCTAAATGAGCTGCAATCTGTCGAAAACTGGCGATGGTGACGTCAGCTCTCCAAGATGGTGGCCGCTGGCTTCCTAGGTGGGCTGCCCAGTGTGGAGGATAGAACTGAACCGCTTCCTTCCCCCGTCTCAAACCCAGAACTCAGCCCGGAGCACAGTGAGGGCACAGCTGGCAGGAGCCCACAGAATCTGCAGCACCATTTCTCTGCATTGCTAGCTTGCCATTTCTAGGGACGCCGTTTCCCAGCACGCCACAGTCTCTAGCAGCGGGGTGGGCCACTGAATAAACAGCTTGAATCTCTGGGCGGACAGTTCACTCATGGTTGAGCCCCAGTAACTGATCCTTGGGCGATGGAAATCCTTCCTCTAGGTTTTGGTGCACCCCAATTTTGCTGGAAATTCCTAACAAGATAGCTTTTGGCCGTTCTAACTCGTCATTCACCAGCGCAGTGACGCGGTACACGGGGGTGATGCACTCCATTCGCCGCCATCTTCCACATTCTGATAAACAGTGGAAATTTAAATTTTGCCTTTCCTGTTATCCATTGTATTTCCCTCTCTTGCCATATTGTTCTGGCTAGAATTTCTAATTCTATATAGAATAGGAGTGGTAGGAGTGGATATCCTTAACTTATATTGGATTTTAAAGAAAATGTTTTTGGCTTTTCCCCATTCACTATAAGGCTTTGGGTTTGTCATATATAGTCTATAGGATGTTATGGTAAGTTCCTCCTACCCCTCATTCCTTTAGTGTTTTTATCATGAAAGAGAGTTGAACATTGTTGAAGATTTGTCTACATCTATGGAGATGATTTGTGATTTATATCCTTAATCCTATTTATGAAGTGAATTACATTTAATTGAATTGCAAATGTTAAACCATCCTTGTAACCTTGGGTTGAAATCAACTTGGTGAAGATATCTAATCTTCTCAATATATTGTTGAATATGATTTGCTAATATTTTATTGCAGATTTTTAAATATAATTTAATCAGTGATTTTGGTCTATGAGTTTTCTTTCTTTGGTATGTCCTTACCTGGTTCTGGTATTAGAATGATACTAGCTACATAGAATAAATTTTATTTTTTTTATATTTTAAGGAATAACTTGAAGAGTGTTGGCATTCTTTTTTCTTTTTTCCTACTTTTTCTTGAATCACTTTTGTAATATAATCTTTCCTAGTAATTTAACAATTTTAACTAAATTTAAAACATATTAAAAATAAGTTTTCAATAACATCTTTTGTTCTATTTTCTACTATATCTGTAGTTGAAATTTCCTTTTTATTCATAGTATTATGTACTTGGGTCTTTTAACCTTTTTATTGTTCAGTTTTGTCAAATATATTTTTAGGAATTTATTTCAACCTTTCAGAAACGGGACTTCTGATTATTTTAAATATCTGTTATCTATGTTATCAATTGTTGCTCTTTATTATTTCATCTAATTTCTCTCGTTTTATTCTGTTATTCCTCTAATTTTTAAAAAATTAGATGTTTAACTCATTTACTATAAGACTTTTTACTTTTTTTAAATGAACATTTTTTAAAGCTATAAATATCTAAGTTCAGCATTAGCTGCAGCTGCAAGTTTGACATGTAGTTTATTGACATGTATTCACTACTACATATGAAAAGAAATTATGATTTCTTTTTGAATATGTGAGTAATTTGAAACTTTTTTAAAAGAACTTTACTAAAGTATCTTTGAAAGCAATATCTCATACTTGGTTTCCTCCACAATTACAGTAAATGTATGGTGCAAGCATCATGTCATCAACATCATGGTGAGGGGACTATGGCGGAGTCATAACATAGTGGAGAAATGGACCTAGGTGTGTATAGAAAGGGCCAAGGCAAGGACTGGCCTCACTTTATGACAACCATCCCTCCTGAGGCAGCATCAATCCATTCATGAATGGTGGACTCCCATGACTTTGTAGTTTGGATCTTGAATGACCACTGGGAGGTTCATGTATTCAACACTTGGTCTCCAGACTGTGGTGCTATTGGGAGGGGGTGAATCTTCCGAAGATGAGGCCTAATGGAAAAAACATGATTTGGGGCATGCACTTGAAGGAGTTATTGAGACCCTGGCCCCTCCCCCCACCCCTGCTCGCTCTCTCTCTCTCTCTCTCTCTCTCTCTCTCTCTCTCTCTCTCTCTCTCTGTTTCTTTGTCACCATGATGTTAACAGGCCTCCTCTAACATGCATTCCTACCATGATGCATTGTTGTGTCACAGACCCAAAGCAACATGGATTAAATCCTCTGAAATTGTGAGCCAAAACAAACTTTCCACCTTTCAAATTGTTTTTCTTGGGTATGTTGTCATAGCAATAGAAAACTGACTAACACACCTTCTACTAGGCTCTATCTCTTAAACAAAATGGGACTAAGCCTAATACCATCATACTGAGGATCAAGATGTCAGCATATGAACTTTTGAGGAAAAAAATCCATATCCAAACCACAGAAGAATTCTCCCCTAGAAGCAGCAGAGAGAACATGGCCCCACATGTCTACGCCTGAATTTCTACTTGTAGCCTCTAAATGTATAAAGGATAAATTGTCACTGTTTTTTTCCTTGTCTTTTATGGAACTGGGGATCAAACCCAGGGTTTTGAGAATATGAGGCAAGTGCTTTGCCACTGAGCTGTATCCCAGCCCAATTTCTACTGTTTTAAGCCACTCGTTTTGTGGTACTAAGCTACAGAAATCTAAGGAAAATAATATTTTTGATAAAATATTTTCAATATTTTCCATGCCTTTTAATCACGTCCTGCTATTTTTCTATCCTTACTTCCATTTTGGCCATTCATATTTGCTCAGAAAAAAAGGTTCATGTCATCAGTATATTATAGCTCAGTAAACAGGTATTGCAAAAGGTAGTCTCATTTAATCATCTCTGTATCTGTGGTCATATAGCATACTATTTCCTGTTTGTGTTTTTTTTTCATTTTAATGAGCTTAACAGGTTTTGTTCTTCACATTTTCAGAAAAAAAAAAAACAGAAGAATGTGGAACACTTGTATTTATTGTCATTCCAATTGTTAGACCATTTTCAAAATATTACTTTTAGTTCTTATCTTTGTCAACATCATCGTCTTTTCCCATTTTCTAGCTTCTTCAGAAAAATGCTTAGTTCTTTGCTTCCATTCTTACATGTAAAAACTTAAAAGATGCACATTTTAATTGAGACCATTCACCAGCAGGTCTCTCTCAAGTTAGGACCAGAAAAATCGATATAAGATGTTGTTATTTCTCTATACTCAGAATAACCATGTTTTTTTTTTTCAGGCAAATATGCATTAATGGGTAGGACCCCAGTGGGAACCCAGGATGCTATAGGATCCAAGAAAGATTCCCACAGTCCCTTCCTCACTCAGTTCTCTCAGCAGCTCCACTCTCCACTACTTCACATTTGATCCCTTACCTGTTGGTTACTTGGAGACAACTAGATTCTCAGAAGTCTTCACTCCTTTTTTGCTCTACTGAGCTTTGAAAATTACCTTTTCTGAGTGCATATTCTACCCGTCCCTGTCTCCTAAAGACCTAACTTTTGTGCCCTTTGAAATCCCTGTTTATTATCAATCAAATACTCTGAAATCTCTGTTTGCTTTTGAAACATACCCTTTACCTTTTTGTTCTGAGTCAACAGTCCACCTTTTCCCAGCTTCTGAAACCCTATCTCTTATCCCTTTGAAATCCATAGTCAATTATCAACCAAATATTCTATAATATCTATGTCTTCTGGGAACCTGTCCTTCACCTATTTGCTCTAACTTGGCCAAATTTCTACGCCTCCTCTGCTTCTGAAGCCCTATATCTTATGCCTTTTGAAATCATGGGCAACTATCAACCAAATACTCTTTAACATCAGCAATCTTCTAGGAACCTGTCCTTCAACTTTTTATTATAGGAAACATTTATCTTCCTTATGAAAATAATGCTCTCCTTGTAGTATTTTTTTTTCCAATTGTGG
The DNA here is from genome assembly GCF_047511675.1 of Marmota flaviventris. NCBI lineage: Eukaryota > Metazoa > Chordata > Mammalia > Rodentia > Sciuridae > Marmota > Marmota flaviventris. Next base: position 16,005 of record NW_027288258.1, read on the forward strand.
CCATTTTCTGTCTCATGAGTGGTGTTTGACAGTCCTTCTTTTTTATTGCTAACTTCATATAATTAGCCCATTGTCCTTCATGAAAGACTCAACCCAGTGTTGAATGTTACATTATGTCCACATATCACCCATTATCCATTCTTACTATAGAGATCAACCAACTTGATTCAGTTCTCTCATTCATTGACGATTCCACCTCCTTGATAGCTGAATTGTTATTCCTATTATTTACAACTAGAAACTGATCAAAGCAACTATCAGATGATGTTGAAAGATGGAGGAAAAAAAGATGATTTCCCAGAGATTAAGGACTTCAGTAGCTACCCAGTGTTAAGTTCTGTCTGTTCCCCCTTCTATATATCCAAGCCTGGATACAAGGACAATATATACCCAGAAATTTCAATGGGCACATACTTTAAAAATTTCTGAGCCTGGCGCAGTGGCACACGTCTGTCATCCCAGCAGCTCAGGAGGATGAGACAGGAGGATCGTGAATTCAAAGCCAGCCTCAGCAACAGCAAGGTACTAAGCAACTCAGTAAGACCCTGTCTCTTAATAAAATACAAAATGGAGCTGGAGATGTAGCTCAGTGATTGAGTGCCCTTGAGTTCAATCCCTAGTACAAAAAAAAAAATTTTTTTGTGAGACAGGTCTGCTCTCTCAACAAGTGGATGGCAGTAAAGAGATCTTGCAGAACAGAATCCTTTTTCACCCTTTCCCAATCTCTTCCAGGCAAATACTAAGGAAAAGCCACTTACCTCCTCCACAGTGGGTTCTGCAGAGACAGTGGGTTTCAGCCTACTTAACTGGAACTTCCCCATGAGCATAAGCAGAGGTGAAATCTATTCCCAGCCATATATATATATATATATATATATATATATATATATATATATATATATATATATATATATATATATATTAGTTATACGCGGACACAACATCTTTGTTTGTATGTGGTGCTGAAGATCGAACCCAGGCTGCACACATGGCAGGTGAGCGCGCTACTGCTTGAGCCAATACCCATCCCAATATTCTTTAATCCTTGCAATGACATCCATCAAATTTAGTCTATAGGGGACATACATGATCCTTCCCTTCTCAAGATTCTCAAGGTTAGGAGACTTCTACCCATTTTTGAGAGGAAACATTAAAATTAACATTTAAAATATAATCAGTCCTTATTTTCAGTGGTTCTCTAAGAGCCCAATGCTTTGTTCTCTTTCTTTTTTCCTCTGGAACTTTTTGCATCTGAGCACATCATTGAGTATTCCCTAATTTTTAAACTTTTGCTAACTATGAATTAATGTTTTGTCCATTTAATTACTGCAAGATTTTTTCTGCTCTTTGGAAATGTTTTCTTATTTATTTTATAAATCAAATAAATGTATGGTAAAAATCAGAAAAATATACAAATCCTATGTACACTGTCACACAAATATTCCCAAAAGGAACAGTACTAAGATCAAGGGAAAAGAAAAAATGCTAACATCCCAGAAGTGCTCTCATTTACCTGTTAAGTTACTGCATTATTCCTTGAAGGTGAACACCCACCTTCTAAAACCATCATTAGTTGCACCTTTTTTCGAATCATATAAGAAAACATGCAATAAGTGTCTGGCATGTTTCCACTGAATATTATATTTCTAAACTTGTGTATGTTTTTCAGAGAATTGTAATTCATGCTTCTTTATAGATAATTTGTTTCATAATGTGAAATATCACAATTTACTTATTTATTTGGATGTACATGGATATTGGTTTGTGCTATGGTTTGGGTAAGTGTCCTCCAAAAGACCCCTGTGTTGAAAGCTCCATCCCTACTCCTTAGTGCTCTTGGGAAGCAGACCACCTGTCGGGTCTAGATGGAGAAAGTTAAGTCATCAGGGCCATTCCATTGGGGAATATTAGGACCCTAGACTTTTCTTCTTTCTCTCTTTTTCCTTCCCAGATGCCTTGAAGGGAGGAGCTTTACTCCACTACACACTGCCCATCATGAAATAATGTTTCACTACAGCCCATAATCCACTGAGTCAAGTGACTGTGTCTGAAAACTCTGAAACAATGATCCAAAATGGACTTTTCCTTTCTTATGAATTTATTATCTCAGGTATTTTGTTATAATAATGGAAAGCCAAGTAACACAGGTTGTTTCCATTTGATGACTTTGTATGGTGCTACCCTTAAAGGCTTATAAATCTACTAAAGTTTTATTAAATATTCAACTGTTCAATTTCTGTGATGTAATTTTATTGAGTGATACATTATGGATAGAACTTTGTTGTAGTGGTGGTAGTGTTACTGTACTGGGGAATAACCACAGGGGAGTTCTACTACTGAACTATATCCCCAAGCCTCCTTTCCTTTTCTAAAACTTTTGACACAGGGTCTCTGTATGTAGCTGAGGCTGGCTAGAACTTGCTATCCTCTTACCTCAGCTTCCTAGGTCGTGAGATTACAAGTGCATGCCATCCTGACCAGCCTGAAAAAACTATTTTTTCATCTAGTGCAAACTGTGATCTGTTAAATTATTAAAAAGAAGTACCTATTTATATAGGACTTCTCCATTTATTCTATATCACATTTGAATATCCACATTGATTTCGAAACCAAAGAATTAAAATTTAAGTACAAGAATAAAATGATTTTTAATGTTTAATTGATCCTGAATTTAATTGTGGGTATTGGAAAATACACAATACAGAATAATTTCTGAAGATATTTGCAAGTCATGTTTTTTGCTTCCTGTTTTGCCATTTTCATGCAGGGTACCAAAGCTGCAAAAGCATTTTAATTTCTGATTTGTAATTTTAATTATTAAAGTAAAACTAATTTTTTTAAATTTTAAAGAATTCATGGCAACTGATCTAAGCATAGTTTATTTATTTTGTTAATGAAGTTTTATAATTAGTAGTAGGCATTATGTATGTTATTATTATTATGTATGTTAAGGTATAGCATTTGATTAGAGTTTACATGATTCTTTTATAGTTTGATTAGAATTCTACTCCTCATTTATATCCCAGACGAACTTGAGGGGAAAGTCTTTCATTTCCCTTTGGAATATCTGGTCAAATCTTTCATTCTGCTCCACAGTAAAATGATGTTTCCAATCTCCAATGGTACCTAATGGGATATGAACATGAATGTCACTTTGGTGAATAAAGAACACTTCATGCTAAAGACTGCCTCAACCATTTGAACCCATGTGTCCCATTGTCCCAGATGTGGAACCCCTGTCAAATTTAAATGGAGCAACCAATATACCTATTTTTTAACTTTCTAATAATATGTGAATATTATTGTGTTCACAGAATTTAAAAATTGGAAATTAATGGGTTAATCTCTTTTCAACCAAGCTAAATATTTGTTCAGATCCACAGGATTGGAGACCTCATCTTTTCTTACACAGGAATGATTGAATAAAGAATCTAGGAACAAAATAATGCAGTAAAGAGATTTAAAATTTACTTCTCCATATGTTAGCCTTTCCCACTCTGTGATCCTTAGGAATAAAAAAACTATAAAGATATGAATACATTAGAATTTAAAAAGTATTTTAATATATATACTCCTGTATATATACTAAGTGAACCTCATACTAAGTGCACCACATTTATCAACTGTAATATAATTCTTACTAAAACCCTCCAAGATAAGTATTTCTTTCTTTTTCAATTTGAAAAAAAAAAAAAAAAAACAAAACTCAAGTATTTTCAACCTATAAAATCAAAGTCATATAGAGCACCAGAGCTTCTCTTTCTGCATCTTTTTTTTTTATACAAGATTAAACCATCATTATGCCATTCTTTTTCGTGGGGGTGAGTACCGGAGATTGAACTCAGGGGTACTCGACCACTAAACCACTCCCCACCTCTATTTTGTTTTTTATTTAGAGCCAGGATCTCACTGAGTTGCTTAGCACCTTGTTTTTGCTGAGGCTGGCTTTGAACTTGCATTCCTCTGCCTCAGCCTCCTGAACCGCAGGGATTACATTATGCCATTCTTCTTAAGTGAAAAATAACTTGGCATTTCCAGCTATCAGGTTCACATGTATAGACATTATTATTGGCCTTTGGAAAAGATAACAAGCTCTTAGGGATATGAGAATTGCTTTTTATCTACTGTAGCTGAGGAATTAAAAGGGAGAATTTATAATAAATGTCATCAAAAAAAGGAATTTAAAAATATATCAATATCTAGGGCAATTTCCATAGGATGTTTATACAATTGTTCATAAATTAATATCCATCATCCTATTGGTAAATTATGAGCCAATTATGACATAAAATGTGAATAAAGTAGAAGTGAAATGTTTAGAATGTTTATACACTAAATGATTAAATTAAAAATTAACAATTTGAAGCCAGGTGTGGTGTTGTATGCTTGTAATCCCAGCAGCTCAGGAGGCTGAGCAGGAGGATGTTGAGTTCAAAGCCAGCCTCAGCAAGGGTGAGGCTCTAAGCATCTCAGTGTGAGACCCTGTCTCTAAATAAAATACCAAATAGCAGCTGGGGATGTGGTTTAGTGCTTGAGTGCCCCCGAGTTCAATCCTTGGTACTACTATACTACTAATAATAATAATAATAATACTTTGAATTTAAAGGGTATCAGTTACAAGGGAAATAATATTCATTCTTGACAACTACTTCAAGCATGTAATAAGATCACAGTAAAAACGATTTCAAGGATTTTTTGAAGTAACTGAATTCATAGCAGATAGCACTAATAAGATATCACTCTTTGTGATGACACATGGTAACACAGTAATCCAAACCTCCTCCCAGCACAGCAAAACACACATTAAGTTTACTCCTTAGATTATTCTAGAAGAACAAAGGGAAAATAAGGATTATTGTTCTTCTCATTTAATATACCTGACGAGGCTCATGTGACTTAGAAATAAGGCAATATTAATTAAGCAGTTTGTATACTAAAACACTTAGGTTTCTTGAAAACCTCTTCAGACCTACTCTCAATTAGATGCTTAATTTCTCTAGGTTCCAAATGTCACTGTTACTTGGAGAGACATAATGGAAGCACTTATTATTTCTCCTAGGTATCAAGGACTTGAATGACAGCTTACATCTTGCTACTAAGAACTACTGAATAGTACCTTTCCGCAGAAAATTTCCTTCGTTGTTTCTCACTCCCATTTCCTGTTTTACAATATCATCATAATTTGCTTGTGGATTAGTCTTCATGTTCTGAAATGAAGCCTGTTTCACAACAGTATCCACGACTTCTTCACTAAGTTCTTTCTCAAGAAATCTACAGATTTTCAACACTGCACTTCTGAGGTCCTGAAAGAGTCATGAGTATGCATGAGTTACAGCCAAACACACAACATTTTCATATTCTAGTGAAATTGATTGCTGGAATGCAAAGAAGTGTCATCATATGAACCATGCAGTTTGTTATGAAAAGAGAATGGGGAAACAAACTGACATGATTATCTCAATTGATGCACAAAAAACATTTAACAAAACCCAACATCTTTTTATGATGAAACTCTCAATAAATCTGCAATGGAAGGAATCTACGTCAACATGAAAAAGTCTTATATGGAACAGCTAACAGCAAACTCAACTAAGAGAGAAAGATTTTCATCTGAGATGTGGAGTAAGTTCAACTCCATTTTTCCACTTTAATTTATCATGATACTAGAAATACTAGCTGCAGCACCTAAGCAATAAAAACAAAAAAGGTACTGAAATAGAAAATAAAGCAAATGAAGTGGTCCCTGTTAGCGCATAAGATTATCTTTTACATTAAAAACCCCAAGTACACTCACACACACACACACACACACACCAAAACAAACAAAAAATAAAACAAAAAAGACATTAGAACAAAGAAATTTAAGTTGTAGAATAAGAAACCAAATATCTTAAAAGTTCTACTACCCAGAATACATAAAGAATTCTTACAAATCAACGAGAATAAAAAAATCAGTCCAATTAAAAATTGGCAAAGGATTTCTTCAAAGTAGATATACACATGTCCAATAAGTACATGAAAAGATGCTCAGTATCACTAATCATTAGGGAAATGCAAATCAACCACAGTAAGGTACCACTTCACACCCATTAGGAAGGCTATTATTATTTTAAAATTTTAAATATTTTATTTATTTTTATTTCAATATTTTTATTATTAAAAATAAACCACATCAGACAACAATAAGACCAATGAATCAGAAAAATTAAGATTTATGCATGTTGGTAGAAATGTAAAAATGCTGCAAATGCAATGGAAATAGTATGAACCTAAAAACAGCATTACAATATGACCCAACAAATCCACTTCTGTGTATGTACCCCAAATATTGAAAGTTAAAGTCTCAGAGAGAGATTTGTACACCATGTTCATACATCATTATTCACAATGCAGAATATAAAAGTGATCTATATGTATGTATATGTATGAGATACACAAATACAATGTAGTACATATGTACATTGGAATATTATTCAGCCTTAGAAGGAAGGCATTATGCTACAAATGCATGAACCCTGAAGACATTATGGTAAGTTAAGTTAAATGAGCCAGTCAAAAAGGACAAATACTGTATGATTCCACTGATATGATATACTAAGACTAATCAACTTCATAAACACAGAAAGTAGAATGTTTTTTTACAAGACCTACAGGGAGCTGAGACTGGAGAATGAGGGATTATAGCCTTGTGAATATAGAGTTTCAGTTTTGCAATATGAATTCATTTTAGAGTAGGAGAGTGGTGATGTTGGCACAAGAATATGAACATACTTCATGACACACAACTGTTCCCTTAAAAAATGGTTAAAGCAGGCTGGGAACGGTGGCTCATGCCTGTAATCCCAGGGACTCAGGAGGCAGAGGCAGAAGGATGGTGAGTTCAAAGCCAGCCTCAGCAATTTAGCAAGGGCTAAGCAACTCTGTGAGACCCTGTCTCTAAAAAAATACAAAATAGGGCTGGGGATGTGACTCAGTGGTTGCGTGTCCCTGAGTTCAATCCCTGGTATCCGCTTCAAAGTCGTTAAAGTGGCATATTTTATGTCATGGATATTTTATCACAAGTAAAAAATATACTTTATGTCATGGATATTTTATCACAAGTAAAAACTTCAGTGGGAGGATAAAACCTAAACAGAATTACTATAGGCAATAGTACTTTAACTGGAAAAACTGTATCTCAAAGAGGTTATAACAATTTTCATGAGAAAGGAACTTTTCTTTCAATTCAAGAAGCAAAGATTTCTTTTCTGGATAAAATTTTAAAAAATGAGCCCCCAACTAAAGAAACCTGAAACCCCTAACCCTATGAAATGTGAACTTCAAAGTGCTTGATACACTATGTGCTCACAAGAAATGGAGATGGGTTGGCAGGTTGGGGACAGAGGATACAGGGCCTTGCTAACTTCCTGAGTATGTTAGCTGTATTCTTGTAGGGGAAAAAATGTAGTGTGAGAGGATGAATAAAAATAACAGGTCCACAGAAAATGCTCAGGGGTTACTCCAGTTGAACTGGGCTAATTGGGCTGTGCAAAATAACCACACAAGGGACACAAATACCTTTTTCTTTGGGGTCGCTGTGATGGCTCCTCTGACCTTAAGGGTCCGCAGGAAGAGAGAGAGTGCACATGCCCTGACCCCTTTTATTGAGGAGAAGCTATTCAAATGAGGCAACGGGTCAGGTTTCAGGGGGCTGAGTCTATGTTCATGATGTCCACTGTCAGCAGGTTTACTGACACCTGGGTAGGCCACACCCAAGGGCAGAGTAAGAGAAGGGGACACACACAAGGCACTTCCATGGAAGATTCTATCCTAAACAGGGCAAGGGGTTATATTACAAAAGAACAGGTGAGCATAGCTTCACCCATGGGGCTGTAGCAAGACACACCCATGCACGAAACACCAACCCTTGAACCCAAGAAGGGTGGGGAAAGCTCTGCCACATTTCTGTGATTGAGTGCCTCAGCACCCAGCAGAGGAGTGTGACTCAGTCATGTGCAAGGTTGGTCTCCCACACCACAGTTATTAACTTATTTCTACACCAAACTTGGGTGCAGAAAAAAATAATAAAATTAGGATATAAATGAATACAAAGGGATAAGAAAATGTGAACAAGTTCTAGCATAAAAAAGACAATAAAATAGAACTATCGATGTTACAAATGTAGAAATTATCCGAAAGAATTTCAAAACAGCTATACTTGTCACATACAAGGAAATAAGAGATAAAATTAAAGTCTTTCCCTCAAAGCCAACTATTATTAACCAAAGTATCAGATAAACCCCCAGCTTGTTAATCGAAATGTAGACTTTAGTGAATAATTTTAATGGAAGATGAAACACAGATTGTTTTAGTCAGGTTTTTCGTTGCTGTGACCAAAAAAACCTGACAAGAATAAACGTAGAGGAGGCAAAGTTTTTTTGGTGGCTCGCGGTTTCAGAGGTCTCAGTCCATAGACAGCCGGCTCCATTCCACAGGGCCTGAAGTGAGTCAGAATATCACGGTGGAAGAATGTGGTGGAGAAAAGCAACTCAAGACATCACACCAGGAAGCAGAGAGAGCTCCAATCAGCTCATGACATTATACCACAAAGGGATATCCCTGATGACCTACCTCCTCCAGCTCTACCCTACCTACCTGCCTAAAATTACCACTTAGGATATTAATGCCCTGATTAGATCAGGCCTTTTATCATCCTATCATATATCATCCCTAAACTTTTCTTTCATAGTCTCACATATGATCTTTTGGGGGACAAGTCATAATTAAACCATAACATAGATTCAGAGATTATTTTCTAGGTCTTGCTACAGTCTTGTACTTTGGCCAGTTCTTCAGAACACCAGCCATTCCCTAATTCTACTACCAATTACTATCCAAAATTCTGAGCCATATTCCACAAAATGGTTTTTCATGTAACACAACGGGCAGCTCTCTTCTTTACCACTGTATTTGTGGGGTCTCCAAAGACAACTGCCCCACACCCTTCAGGTATATATGCATCTCTTTCCTAGAGGCATCAGCCAGTTCCAATATGTTGAAGGAAAAGATAACAGGATGGGAATGATTAAATCTCTCATATTAGACTCCCCCCAAAGGGGAGTATCATTTCTCTTAAGATAAAGTATTTCCAGAATTTTTACATTTTAAAATAAAATACATATATGAAAATGACACGCATTCCAGAATCCCCCAATAAACACCCTTTCCTCATTTTAAACCTTGTCCTTCCCCTAATGGTAACCTCCATCCTCATTATATGATAATGAATTATTGGTCTTCTAACTTGACTTTTTCCACCTAAATATGAATCTTTAAACATTATAGTTATAATTGCTTCTAGTTCAATTATATACCACTCGACTCTACTTGTGACAGGAAAGTAGAAAATAATCCTGCATAGTCATTAAGGTTCTAGGGCTACTACTACTAATTAAGTGAGAAATGTGAAAAATCCTCTGAGAGAAACTGCCCTGAGTTTATACATTTTGCTGGGTTTATCACTGGAGAAGCAGGCATGGGCAGTGTTTCGTAAAACTACCAAGACATTTCCAAGGGAAGCAACAGACAAAGGAAGACTCCAAAACGTATTCCAACTTTGATGAATACCTAATGTTTTTTTAAAAAAAATATTGTTTGAATGTTGATGGACCTTTATTTTATTCATTTATTTAAATACGTTGCTGAAAATAGAACCCAGTTCCTGACACATGCTAGGCAAGCACTCTACCAACTGAGCCACCACCCCAGCCCTGAATATCTAATTTTTGACAACATTGTGAGGTTTCTCTAGAAAGAGCTCTAAAGCGGAAAACTTGAGTTGACCAATGTCTATATTCCTTCTCTCCTTTACTTCCTTACTCCATCCTACCCCAATCAATTTTATCCACATTCATTCTTCTCATACATTCTTTTGTTCTTTTTGGTATTGGGAATTGAATCCAGGGCCCCTTAACCACTGAACCACATCCCTATCCCTTTTTATATTCTATTTTGAGATAGGGTCTCATTGAGTTGCTTAGAGCCTCACTAAATTGCTGAAGCTACTTTTGAACTCTCAACCCTCCTGCTTCAGCCTCCCAGGCTACTGCCATTATATTCTTTATAGTGATGATGTTCAAATTAATGGCATTAATATCTAAAGGCAGAAATCTTTTTGAGTTTGATTTGTATTTTTCATTTGTTTCTCACTCTATTCATTTGATTTCTTCTAAATCCCTTTAATCTTCACAGGTCAAAAACAATGTCATATTCAAGCTCCTCTGATCCCCCTCTAACCCAACCCTGCCTCAGAGTGCCCTAAACACCTTCACGAATGAGACCACTATCTGCACACCTGCACCAACTGGAAATAAAGGAAGCATCCTTGATACCTCTCTCTTTATCATTTGTACTTTGTACAATCCCTTTTCTTTTTACATCTTAACTGTGCCTCAAAACTCTGTATTCTCTTCATTCATAATGACATTACTCCAATCCAAGGAAGCACTGATGTTCAGTGGATTAACACACTGGTCTGTGTCTGGACTGGATTAGTTATACTCACTATTTTTTCTTTTTAATTCATGAATGGGAATAACATTCAAAAATATAAATCATATTCTATGGCTACCCCTCTTAATAATTCTTTTAGAGGCTCTTGACTACTTTTAACTTTAAAGAAATCACTCTCATTAACATAGTCCACAGATCTTATAAAATCTGGCTCCTACAAAACCCCTCTATATTAATATTTCATCTCTTCCACATTGTTCAAGTTCTTCCCTTAGGTCTTCAAAGGTCTCATGCATTTTCCTTTTTTCTTATAAGTCTCTCCCATTTCTTTTCTTTCTGTTCGCTCTTATTTATTTATTTCAGGAAAAAAAAAGACCTTCACTTTCAACTATACTAGATACTCTCAGTACATATGCACATTGACATTATAGTTAGACTTTTCCTTAATAATTTCACTTATTACTTTTGAACTACATATACTAGCTTGGTGAGTACCTGTTTTCCCTGATAGATTATGAGTTCTGTTTATAAAAAATTCAGTCATCTATTACTCATGATTCAGTGCCAGTCACAGAGCAATCATTCAGTGATTGTTGAAGTAACTGAATATATGATGTATTAATGAATCCACATACCAACCAGAGTCCACAGAACAATAAATTTCAACTATCTTGTGTTTGAATTACACAAAGTTTTCAGGCAGTTTTGAAACTTTCACCAGCATATAAGCATCCTATGACTTCACATGAAGATTCTCTTTAAAAAACAGGAAGAACATGCCTCACAGGCCTCACCCTCATCTATAGCAACAATTATCCTGTCTTTGAAGTGGCTTCTTCCCCCATTGTCATGGTGTTCCTTGATGAACTTTCTTAAGTACAAGTACCATGGAAAAAAGTTTGTTGTATGGTGTATCCTCAAAAAAAAAAAAAAAAAAAAAAAAAAAAAAAACCCACTAAACTAAAAACAGAACTACTCTATAATCCAACTGTTACATTCCTGGGTATATATCAAAAAGAAATAGAGTCACCATAGAAGAGACAACTCACATGTTCATGTTTATTGTATCACTATTCACAATAGATAAGGATTCAGCCTAGGTGTCTATCAAAGATGAACACATAAAGAAAACATGGTGCACACACACACACACACACACTGGACTATTATTCAGATATAAAAAAATGAAATCTTCCAGCAAAATTCATGAACTGAAGGAGATCATGTTAAATAAAATAAGCCAGACATACAAAGACAAGTAGTGCAAGAGGCACACGTGAGAACAACAACAAATATGGACTGAAACTAGAATCATGAATACTAGTGCCTGTGAAGGGTCCAGGGGGAAGGGTAAGTAAGAGTGGAAGAAGGGAGATTGTATATGATCAGTGCATGTTGCATGGTCATATAGAAATCAGATAACAAAACCCATTAATACGTAATTAATATTAATAAAAATGATTTACAAGATTGGTATCCTAGATATTTGAGGTTGCCTTTATTTCTACAGTTTTTAAATGATAACCATGGTGACTGTGTGTAGTGAGAAGACACCCTTGAGGAAAACCAGTAATAATTAATGGATAAGCAGGAAATTAGACCCCCCACTTACCCCCCAAAAGCCTACGAAATATGTATGAAAATGACTAGGAGAATGAGTTTTACTGAAACCAGGAGAAAAAAGGTTTAAAAATAGAATTTTAAAAAATACTTCTTATTTTACCTTTTTCATATCTTCATAGCTCATGAACAGAATATTGAAGTCATGTCTGTGTTCATACCAGCCTTTTATGTGATCAAACCAACGACTTCCCACCACTGTGCAAAAAATAATTAGTAAGAAGGTAAAGATGTTGCACTTATTGAATAGCAAAGTATTCTGTCTTTTCCTCCTTATGGTCACAAAAACAAAAATAAAGGCCCCAACCACTGAACATCTATATTACTGTTTTGAAATGATTACTGCTTAGGGGAACAATCATGGTTTTCATAGAGAAGTGATCATGAAAAGTGACTTTATGGATGTAGGAAGGCAGCAATGAAGAAATGAGAAAGCCCCTGGGTCTAAGTTTAAATCAGATTTCTTTAAAGCAATTTCCTCCACTTTCCTATATCCACCAGAAAACACACATGTCCATTTTTCTTCTCATTCTCTAAGATTTCTGGATAGCAAAGCTACCTGTTTACAATGAGACAAAACCTGAATGTAATCTTTAAATGAGTGAGATCCTGATACTTCTCACTACAAGTCCCTTGCAACCTTCAATCCTCATCAGTAGTGGAGTGATAAACTCCACCATGGCCCTAGAAGGCTTACCACAGGTCCAGGAGAGAGTACACAAACACCCTGATCATTAGTGATTCTGGAATGTATTGTTTTAATTATATTTGTAGCTAGTTTAAATTGATAGAATACGTGTAAGCCTCTTATGGACTGGTCAAAATATTTTCCAAACAACATGCCTTTGAAAACTTGACAAAACCCACATGGTCCTGGCAAGGAATGGAAACGCCACTGGGTGGCAGACTAAGTTGATATGTCATAGTAACTACTCAAGAGCATGCATTGTACAATTGCCCTTTTCCATCTCTCTACATATCTTTCCTAAGTTTCTTGATAAATAAACTCATAGTTACCTTGTCCATCTAGAAACATTTTTATATAATTCTCAAAAGTTTCAGAATTCTTTAATATAGCCACCCAATTTGAATAATGAAAAAAGGAAACCAAAACATCTTTAGGATTTCTGTAGATATAAAGAATCTGCAGGAAGAATTAGAAATAATATTAACAATTCCAGCATATTATTTCAAGTTTTTAACAGTTGCATCATATTCATTAGCTGAATGAATCATAATCATCTTAATCCATTCTTCTAGTCATGGAAAATTAGGTGTTCCCCCAATTTTTCTCTATTACAAAAAGTGTTGAAATAAATTCTTTTACTTATAGGACAGAAACTGTATAAAAAAATTAATATGAAAATACCACTAATGAAAAGTTGAACCAAAAAAAGGCCTTTCACAGAATACACAATAATTATTGTCAATAACCTATCAAAACAGGCTTAATCTCATTAGTGAGTATGGACATGTAGGTTAAGATCACTTTAGCATACCTCTTCATAAATAACACATTGAAAAAATTTAAAAGTCTGATATGTATCATTACTAGGAGGAAGTCAAAACATGTCCATTAGCAATTTAGCAGGAACTGATACACCTGCTTTCTTAAGAAAATATAGTCCCCATCCCATAGAACTGAAAATCCTTGTACTTTTGGCTTTGCAGTTCCCTTCTTGGATGTATATTATAGGAAAATTCCTGCATATGTGCCCAAAGGCCATTCTCAAGAACATTCATAGCAGCAAGTAGTGATATGCAAATGCTGGAATATTCTAATTTTTCTATGAAGAGAAAGTACAGATCTGATAGAACTACTTTCAGAAGTTATATTATGCAGCAGTGAAAATGGCATTTCAAATCAAGAACAAACAAGAGCATGTGGCAAAATCCCAGAGATTTAGAGAATAAGGAACAAAATGAAATTAAGTAAAATTGTAGGCCAAATGATTTAACATGATGGCCCATAATTTGTTTTCAAAGACCAACAGAAAAGGAACCTTTGTCCACTGATGATCATAATAGAAAAACTTCAATGGAAAAGTTCCAGTAAATCTGTAAGTATTTTGATTTAGCCACAATCATAGTAGAACACTTACAGAGAACTGTCTTTAACATAACAATAAAAGCAAAAATAAATTTATAAAATTGATTATTAAAATTTTATTTCATTTAGTTTTTAAAATTTGTATAAGTACCCAACACAGAAAGTTTATCTCCTTTTCTCATGTATGAAACATATTACATGTTTGAAAACTGATCATGCAATTGACAATTAACTTTTAAATAAAATCCAAAAATTAGAATATGTAAACATCATTGCCCATGATAGAAAACTATACAAACACTTTTAAACTAAAAAAGTCTCAAGAGAGCTGAAACCAATTATAAAAGTAAAACTGAAATAACAGAGTTTTAAACATTAACAAAATCATATCCATAGTTATACTAAAAGTGATATTCATTTTAAAATGTTAATATTGACAAATATAAACACTGGAAATAGGTAAACTGAACATTTAATTAAAGAAGATAGAAAGACATATACTAAAATGAGATAATAATTAAAATGAAAGTATACATCCAGAAAAAAAGCTAGTTCCTCAGAGGGTGAAAACCTAGTAAAATAGAAAACTCGTTATATCCTGAAAACTCTAAAAATAAGAGAATATAAAATTTTTATCTTTGCAGCATGAATGCAAATATATAACCACAAAATTGGAGTAAATTGACGAGATTATTAAAAAGTTATACTTTTTTCAATGTTAAATATCTACAAGTGGGTAAAAAGAATAATAAAAGGTACATATTGATGGTATTAAAGTAGACCTGATAAAATAGAGACATAGAATGAAGCTCCAAGAATGTTGGTATATTGCAATGTTTGTTTTCCCAGAAAAAAATCTCTCTTAAATTAAAATCCACATTTGATAAGCGTTGTGGAACTACGCTATATTGTAAAAAGTAGATAGAAAACTTTGCCTTATCAGTTAAAATGTACAAAACAGGGAGGAACTGCTACATAATCAGCAGAAGTACCTATTTTTGGAATAAAGATTGCACACTGAAGAGAGAGACAATGAAAATTTAGCATATCAATATATAGACTTCAAAATAGTGGAGATACTCAAGTCAAAGATTTAAGAAAATATTCTGTGTCAATTAGTATCTCTTGGGACAAGTATAATGCAATATTCATATCTCATATAATAAGTAGTATAAGATTTAATTTATAATCCTAAGAAGGTTTTAATATAGCCAGGCTTGGTGACTCAAGTCTGTAGTCCCAGCTACTTGGGAGGCTGAGACAGGAGGATCACAAGTTCAGAGCCAGCCTCAAAAAGAGAGGTGCTGAAAATATATAACCACAGAAATGAAATGAAAGAATGAAACCCTGTCTCTCAATAAAATACAAAATAGGGCCGGGGATGTGGCTCAGTGGTTGAGTGATCCTGAGTTCAAGCCCATGTACCTCCCCCAAAAAGGTTAAAAATAATGTTAGCTAGGAGGGTATTTACATAATCTTTGTTGTTGGTGTTGTGTTTTCTTAGTAAATCACCAGAACCAGAAGTCAGGAAAGAAGTATTAACAGTTGGGTTACATAAGGTTAAAAGTTTTAAGCCGTTTTTCAGAAAAGTCTTTTCTTTTTAAAGGGGAAGACTGCCCCAAGTAAATATTCCACAAAACAGTAAATAAGACAACCTAAAGACACAGGGGCAAAAAATAAAAAGGATATTTAAAGGCCTATAAAATATATAAAAAGATAATCTTATTAAAATTGAAAGTGAAATTCGCTCAAAAATGAGATTACTTTCTTACTTAGCATATTAGGCAAATTTGAAAATTCCCATTATTAGTAAGCATGTGAGGACAGAGGCATTCCTACATGGTATTTGATGAAGTATGATTCATATATTATAAAAAGCAGGTAGGTAATCCCTGTCAACACTTAAAATATTAGACATTTTAATTTGAAAACTTCACATTAATTGAAACATGGCATGAGAAATAAAGTGCAAGTCTTTATAGGAATGTTTATGACAACACAAGACATCCATTGGCTGAAACTTATCTGTCCATCAAATACACATTAATTATTGCAAAGCCACACAATAAAATTCTATGAAATCATAAAAAAGAATGGCATTTTATGGCCAATGTGAAAGAATTTTTGTTATATGCTATAGAATAAATTGCAAATTATATCCACAATTGCTTATTACAGGCATAGTTTTTAGGACATTCATATATTTTTATTGTGGAAGGCAATATCCTAAACATAATTTGGGGAATCTACTTAAAGCAGGTTATTTTGCTTTTGCAAAAAAAAAAAAGAGAGAGAGAGAGAGACTAAGCTCTATGACATACTTTAGCTTTTTTGTTCTTCAGACCTTTTGGAACTAAATAATATGGAAGATGAGAACTGAAGATTCGAGGGGATGGTATTTTGGTAAAGTCCAAATTATGATTATTGTATTCAAAGAAGGGAGCTCTATCTATTGTTTTGATGTCTTCGGTTCTGTTACGATGCCCCTCAAAATAAATCAAGCTTAGTATCTGCTGAGTCCAGATGGTACCTGAAAAAATAAATCATCTTGTTTTCAAACTCAATTAGTCATTAAAAATTAACTCAACAATAGTGTCATTCACCATAATCATTTGAGCTTTCTTTTCTTTTAAACACTCTAAGTATGCTAACAACTTTGTCCAACTTTCATTTTTGTCTCTATGAAACTTTAAAGTTAATAAAGATAAAATCAAAGACTCTAAATTCCTTTGTCACTTGAAGAGCTGTGTTTGTTCTGATTCCATGATAGTAATGATTTAGATTAATTCTGCCTCTCCTTCTCTGTTTCCTGCTCCATGTTAGGTCCTTTTTCGTGTTTTTAACTTTTTCCTTAACTTATAATAATTCTACATATTGATGGGGTAGAGTGTGGTATTCCACACATGCATACACCCTGTACTATCACATCAGGGAAATTAGCATTTCCTTCTCTGTGTCATTTCTTTCTGTTTGGAGTCTTCGAGCTTATTCCTTCTGTACTTTCTTACAATATGTTATTGGTTACTGAGTCCCTTTTGACTATATTTTGTGGGTACCTGTTTTTCTTTCATGAAATTCCTTTTTCAGAACTTTACCCTTTAGAATTATAGACAAATTAACAAAATTATAGCGAGTTCACTTTCCCCTCCTTTTCTCTTTACCATGTAAGGTGGTTTTGTAAACTATTTAAGCATCCAAGGATGTCAGGAAATAGCAGAACTTGACATGAGTGTATATATATATATATATATATATATATATATATATATATATATATATCATTTTATTCACTTGTTTGGCCTAATCATGTATGATCAACTTCTTTGTGGTGTTCTGGGGAAACCACACTATAAATAAGCAAAACATTGTATGTAAAATCTTAATAACTACAGCTTTACTCCTTAGTCTGCATGGGCCACTCTAAAAACTCAAACCAAGCCAAGCATCCCGCCCTGCTGAAGTAGAAGTCACTATTACTATTATTAGTACTTGTTTAGCCCAACAGGATTGTGTTTTACCACTTCTTTGTAATGATTATCTTCACAAATCTCAAAATCATTCTTATTTCATTTTCTAGTAGAACTTACTGGTTGAAAACGTTTTTGAGAATCTTCAGTGGAACTCAGCTGACATGGAATACTTCTCAAGAAAATGAAACATCTTAAAACATGTATAATTATGGAAGATAAATCTTCCAACTCAGGAAGCATTTACAAATTAGAGAAAAGATGAGTTTGGACTGTCTCAGGTCTGTCCAACAGACCAAGCCAACAGGTCAGCCTTTACCCAGTACCTGCTCATGGCTCAGTATTTGGTTTCTTTATATATATATATATATATATAAAGAATATATATATATATATATATATATATATATATATATATATATATATATATATATATATATATATATATTAACAGAATTGACAATATATCTATTGCAAATGAGCTTTGGTAGTATAGATTTGAGATTTAGCTAACTTTTTTTCTGATTCCTAATGGATATATAAATGTAGGTCAGGCTGCTGTTGATGTCTGAGCACATTTACATACACAGAGACACAATCACACACACACACACACACACACACACACACACACACATACCAAACTTTGGAAAAATCTACTCTCATGAGGCCACTCTTTACACTTACCAGATTTTGGATAGGTAACTATGAAGACATCATCATCTCTAATTTCAAAATCATCTGCACTTCGTACTATATGCATTTTAACTAAAGACCTTTCAAAATTGTAGCCTTTAAATTCAAATAAGTATTCCTCTGTGTTGTCCATAATTTTTCACCTACAAGTGCAAACATATAATATCAAGTTATTTTAGAAGTGAATAATAGTTATTGAGTGGTCAATATATGCCTAGCACTATTGCAATGACTGATGTGTATGAACATATTAATGACACTAACCACAGCACATATATGAATGATTTAAAACTTCACAAAACACCAACATTGCTGTGTTGCTAGCATCAGTGTTTTAAAGATGAGGCAGCAGAAATGCTGAAAAGTGAGACAACTCTTCTTAAAGGTCCATGAGGAACAGATACCATGATCCTCAACATAGAGAAGAGGAATTAACTCAGAGAAGTCAACCAAATTATTTAAACTTGTCCAGCTAGCTGAACTGGAAAGATTGGAGAAGGGATAATTTGGCCAGAGAATTCATAATTTTTATCCAGAAATTCTTAGTGTTTTACATTTTTATTGCTTATATTTTTTGATTGTTGTAGAAATAAGAAATTCTTCAATGGATATTCTTTTATTTCTAATGTTTTTCTAGAGTATGCATAACTCATTGCGTCTGAAAGAAACTTCTGAATTAGGGATCTGAGATGCTGTTGAAAGTGAAAAATGAAAATGCTTTGCTCTTTAAATTGTTGTTACTTCAGAAATGCTGCCCTCGTAGTTACAAGTTACTTCATGAAAGTTATCCTAGTTTACAGTAGGAGATTTTAAAATCAGAAATCATATGAATCTCAATAATAAACTAAAACAAAAATGGAAAGCAAACAATGTAAAGACAAATATAATTAAAATTTTGTAATGAGAACAAAAAGGGAGACATAGAGGCAAGATGCAAAGGGAGGAAAGATGGCAGAATGGCCAAGCTGCCATATATATTTATTTATATCCATAGGTTACTTCAGGTCATTGGCATCATTAGTACATATTGTTCATTGTATTACAGACTTAGCAACATTATGCAGCTAATCCTCAGCTACATACTAAATTGCAATGTGCAATGTTAGGTGTTTTATGTAGCTCTCAAGAAAGTCCACTGTATAAAGTTATTGTTATGTGGAGAGGTTTAGGCTCAGTGAAACATTGTGTTTGTCCCAGGAGCTGTGTGCCTGAGATCAAGGTCTAGGCTAATAAGACTCTAGGGGCATTGCCACAGCAGCTATACATTGCACATGTATTCATTATCTTACTAGTTCCTAGGAGAAATTTCAGGGCATTCTAAGGGTGGGAAACAGAGTTCCAGTTACCCTCTCTGAGTGTGCTCACAAGAGGAATGCTTCCATGTATATTTCCATGGTCAAAATACCTACAAAATTCAGACCAGCCAAGCATTTCTATTTGCTCTTCCTGAGAAATCTTTTCTTGAAGGTTACATGATTGAGACAATCCCATAAGTTCTAATAGTAGATTTAGAATCAATATAGATTTCAGGTTTTTTTTTTTAATTCTGTGCATGCCAAGAAACTGAATTTGCTAAAAAGCTGCAAATATGGCTTTGTTTAAATTGTATGTCAAGAAATAACATTGAGTTCTTTACAAACAATCCAAGTTAACTGATCAATAGGAGGAATTCAGAGTTTAGTCTTTTCCAGAATAAGAACAGAAAATGATTAATGTTAGACTCACCTGGGTGATGCCTTCATGACTGGTTTCTTGGCTACCAAATGAAAGATAAAATTAAGGCCCTACTAAGCTGCTAGAGGTTTCCCCTCATTAAGTTGACATCTAGGAAACATGAAATATTGAGTCCTGGGGACAGAAGAGCTGGGCTGATGCATCAAAAGATTGTTTTCAATGCAGGCAGATGGAGAGCTATTTTGATATTGACATCCTGCATTTCCTAGGAAAAACCTTGGAGAATTCAGCCTTCAAATTGTAGTGAGGGAGAATTTATACTGCATCACATGGATAAACGGAGAAGCGCATAGTAGGAGATATAAGTTGAGGAGAAAGCCAAAAGTGAAGTGTGATCCCTACCACATCCTTCCTAACCGCTAGTAACACCATCCACACACCCTTTGAAATTTCACAAAGGGTTCCAGAAACTCTGAGTGATGAGAAAGAGCATCAGGCAGCATCTACAAACATTCCGAATTCTTCTATTTAGTCACTCAACTGTCAGTCTGAGGGGAGAGAAAATTTTGAGAGCTCTGGTATCACAGAAGCAAAGGAAAAAGCTGCATGTGAAGAGGATTCAGGTAGGTGCCGTCTGGCTACCCAGTATAGTTTGCATGTCTTTGATGCATGTAGGAGAAGGAAATTGTGTAAGTAGCAAGCCTTTCTGTGTCTCCTTCTTATTCCTTCATGGAAGTCCGAAAGAAAAGGGGTGAGGGTGTTCATAGATAATTATGGAGAAAAGGAGGTCAATACAGATATTTGTCTCTCATGCAAAACAGGATGAGAATTGACAATGGCTCAGAAACTATTCTGTTACTCACTGTTGAGATCAGCTGCTGAAGGAAAACCAGCTCTCACAAAAATTTTAAGCTGACAGGAACTGCTCTGTCACTGAGGAATAAATAGTCCTATGGAGTTTGTTTTGGCCAGTGAGTAGTGTTCTAGAACCTGACTGAGTAACTCAGCTCTTATAAATTGGGTAAGATTTTGTTGACACTGTGGAAAGCATATCAGGTTATCCCAGGTTTTTTTTTAAAGGGATCAAACCTTTGGAGATACTTTAAAAATTTCAGAATAAGAGAGGGCACATTTACTGAATTACAGCAATTATGAAACAAACAAAAAAACACATTCGAAATCTTCAAGGACAGCTTCCTTGTACCTGAATGATGGTTAAGTCTGTCTTTCCAGCCCATCTCAGGGGCTGGTGATCATTCTTAAGATCTTTCCTTGCATAATCTCACCCAGTTTGTTTCTTCTGTTGTTTGACTGGCAGTGGCTACAGAAGGCTCTAGGGGTTATATAAACTTACAAGTGGGTTATATAAACTCGAAAAGAACATAAATTTGTTTTCCAGTGCACATAGAGTTTGCCTTTTCTAATCAATGTGCCTTTATTCATTTTAATGATAGATGTTAGCTTTTTGTTTTCCACAAATAACTATGATTCATCTCAGGTCTTTCTAACATTTCTCATGGAAAATTGAGTCATTCCTCAGTCTTTTGTTGCTCATAAAATCTGCTCTTAGATAATGATTATCTAATGATTGATTTTCAAGTTCCCACTACATACAGAATTTGAACCTAGGAGAGATCTTGAATCTTTTCAAAATAAAATTCCTTCTGGTTAGAAAGTAGTGTGTAATCTGAGGCTAATTTCAGTTTATAAATATTAAACCTGTCTCTTATTCCTCATGATATTTGTCAAATTAGAGTTTCTAAAATAGTCCATTTTGTGAAAATAAATACAGCATGAAAAGTAGAAATCAATAGGAGTATTCTATTTATTATTATGACAGGCTCAATAAGAATTTCTTTTATTATACAAATTTTAATGAACCGAATGTATAAGGGGGTCTTTTGAGGTTCTTGGAATCTTTTGCCTTCCTCTCTTCCCTCTTTTTCTCCCTGACTCCCAATAATTATCAGCTGTGAGACATCTAGACCAGTCAGTAATAACAGCCAAGTGAATAAGACAGCTGCTTCCATGAGCAGAGGCAGCATTTTGATTCCCTTCTTCCCTTCTTGCTAGATGTTATGTGCATCTAGCAAGTAAGGCGGCCTGAGAGGAATCCAGAGCAATGGCTGAGTGCAGAGGTGGGGCAGTAAAGGATAGATGTGGGACATCTTGTACCACAGTGTAAAGATTTACACAAAGAATAATGAAAAAGTCAAAAGGACACCAGAGCCAGCTTGCAGGTATCACATCTGACCACTTCAAGAACAATTCGAATTTTGCAATACATAATCATAGAATAGATCACAACCTTTTCAGTACAATAAGGAAATGTGAGTTTATATAAAGGTAAGACAAACCTTACTGGCTGAGACATACATTAAAAGTTTTAGGCCTTTCAGGACAAGGGGCAAGAACAAAATAGTATTCAGATGTTATCAACAAGAAAGAAAAAAGTCCCTAATTTTTTCTAACAGATGCAAAGATAACACTAATTTATAACAGTTCTTGTCAATACATGTGTAGTAAAATTAGAGTGCACTCATTTTGGAAGGGGAGTGTGATGTTAGGCAACTTTATTTTCTCTGGGCACATGTGTTCAACTGCTTTAATCAAAGTTCATTTACTTGAATGAACAGCAGGAAACAGCCTACCTTGCTTGACTCACAAATGAACACTGAGAAGTTTGTTTACAGCATCATTTTCATTTTTCCTTTTTTTTTTTTTTTGGAAAAAAACATGCACTTAAAAAGTATTACTATATCCTCTTTCCAAAGACTAGACTCTTTAGTAGGCCTCACCCATTAAATCTCATTAAATTTTTTTTACCAAAAAAATAAAAAATAAAAATAAAAATAAAAATGAATCTGTAATCAAAGTCAACATCTTAGTGATTCATTTGATAGTCAAGCAGGGCAGACTATTTTCTGATGTTGAATCTATGAAACCATGTTTAATATTTTGTCCCATCCTATCAGATGTGGAACACCTATAAAAGCTTAAATGGAGCAAAAAATATAACACTTTCAATAACTTTAGTAGCCTGTGTTGAAATATTTGCAAAACTAAGAATTTGGAATTTGATGGGTTTTAAGCTTCTAAATGTTTCTAAACATTTCTTTCTTGTGACTTGGGAATATTGTGATGATTGCTTAATCTGATAATGGTGATATACACTATGTTCTTTAGCATTTGGTAGCCAAATGGGTGCTTTGCCAACTTCCTTAATAAGAGGTAATCCACACTCCGTGTTTCCTTAAAAATATTCATAATACACCTTTCTCTTCTAGCTTTTACACACTGAGTATGCACTGGTGATTTTAAAACATTAACTAACTACCAGGGTATGACAAAACACCTGCCACATGAAGCACTGTTGTGTTACAATGACATCACTGTGACTTGTAGTGCGATAGGCAACAGTGCAAAGCAATGTTCATGTAGACAGCCAGGTGTAGTTTCTGCAACAATTGCTCAAACTGACTATGTAATACAAAAGTGATCAGAGACATATTAAATGAATGACCATAACATTTTGAAAATGAAACTTCATGAAATTACACTGAAATTTAGAGTTCATATAATGTTTATGTGAAAAAAATTATTTTAATTCTTTTCCATTCATGAAGGAAAATCATTCTTCCTTCACAGACTATATAGAAACAGATGATGGGATGGATTTGCCTCACATCTGTAGATAAAATATCTCTGATGGATACTGGTAAAAATGAAGGCATGATTAAATATGTGAGAAGGAAAAATATCTCTTTGGACTGAAATATCAAGAAGTAAATATAGAAGAAATAATGGGAGGGAATGCTTGAATGAGGAAAAGGTTATTTACATGTATTCAAAGCATGTACTGTCAAATAATTAATTTTTATGTAATAAAGTGCAGAAGAGTCATTTTACTAGGTAAAACCCAGATAGACACCACTTTAACCAATTTAATCAAAGTAGCATCCCTAATACTGACATTAAGCCAACCTACATTTCTCCTGTTGACCACTGAGAGCACATTGAATTTAGGGCATTCCTGTCAAAAAGTTCAACCTTATTCTATCATGAGTAAACATCAGAAAAACTCATTAATACCCATTATGCCATATACTATTTTTAACAATGCCAAAAGGAGTAAGCAAGCAGGACAGAAATGATTTGAGAATAAAGGAAACTAGCTAGACATGACAATTAAATACAAAGCATAGTCTGGCACAATGGTGTACACCTGTAATTTCAGTGACTTGGGAGGCAGAGGCAGGAGGATTGCAAGATTGAGGGCAGTCAGGAAGGTTAGTCAGACACTGTCTCAAAATAAAAAATAGAAGAGCTTGCTGGTGTACTTATGTGTTACAGTGCCCCTGGGTTCTATACCCAAGACCACAATATAAATAAATTAATAAATATGCATGATGTTGCATTTGATCCTATCACAGAAAAAAAATCTATAGGATATTGTTGTTACAACTGAACATTTTAAAATATATATTTGTAGTTTATATAATAGGACTGCATCAATGTTGCATTTCCTGCTTTTGATAATTGTATTATGTTTATTTTAGATAATGTCATTATTCTACGGAAATACCCATATAAGTAAATAGAAATAAAAGGACATGATTTTAGTCTCAAAATTTTTTTAAACATTTAGTTTTTAGTTGTAGGTAGACATAATACCTTTATTTTATTTTTATGAAGACAAATTATGCTTTTATCAGTAAATATAGAAAAAGTATTTCGCAAAATCTCATGCTCGCTCATTTTGAAAAGAAACTCCAGCAACTTAATATTGGAGTGGGACTTTATTTTATGATAAATATCTTTAAAAAATAATGCCTACATCTAGCATTGTACTTAATGGTAGAAAAATAAATTATTTTATCCTAACAGAAAAGTAAGAATGTGCCTTTATCACTCCTATTGTACTACGTGGTCTAGATAATACAATTACACAAGTAAAGGAAATGAAATGTATACTTGTTGACAAGAAAGAAATAAAACTGGTTCTGTTCATAAATAATGTGAATATTATTTAGTGAAAAAGGTAATGTGCTATGAAATCATGAAAAGACAAGGAGGAGATTTAAATGCAAAAGGTGCAAAAAGATCAGTCCAAAAAGATTAAATACTGTGTAATACCAATTATAGCATATTCTGGAAAGGGCAACAATAGAAATAGTGAATAGATTAGTGGTTTCCAAGGTTTGGGTTAAGGAAGAGAGGTTAACACGTGGAGCACATAGGATTTTTACTGAAACTATTCCGTATGAACTTTGAATGCTGGACTCATGATGCATTTGTCCAGACTATAAAACAAATTCAACATGAACAATGAACCCTAATGTAAACAGTGGACATTAGTTAAAAATGCTGTATCAATATTGGTTCATCAACTATGACAAATATGATGATTAGCTTGCAATCTTTTTATGTTATAGAGGACACTTGGAGCTTCCTTTCTCCCTCACTCCATCCTACTTAAACTGAAGCAAAATTCCTAGGCTGGTATTACGGTTTGGATATAAGGTGTCTCCCAATAAGCTCATTGCAGTACTCAATACAGGAATGCTCAGAGGTGAAATGATTAGATTATGAGAGTTGTAACCTATTCACTAGACTATTCCATTTTATGAAATAACCTCTGCCCTTTGCAACAGTTTTTTGAGTTTACACCAGTTTTCTCATACTAAATAAGAGACTATAGACTGAACTTCTGAAGATATGAGCCTAAAATAAATTTTTTCTCCTCTAAGCTGTTCTTGTCAAACATTTTATCACAGTGGCAAAAAGCCATCTAACGGAGCAGGAATGCCATATCAAGGTTTCATGGTTTCTTTTTAAGCTGTTCATCCTTCACATTTCAAGTTTTTCAATTGGATCTTCTTATGTAAGGAGATTCTTCACTTCTCTGTATCACTCAGGGTGCTGGGTGTCCTTGATGTAATTTGAGAATCATCAGCAACATCAGCTAAGACTGTAGTACTTACTTCTGGGGAAATACCTGCCCTATGTGATGTCCTGGGGTTGTGCCCAGTTTTTCTCTTCATATTAAAGAAAGTATATTATCTTCCAGTATCTTGTCTCCTCTTTGGGGCCTGTCAGCCAGGCCCTGCTGTGAGTATGAGGCCAGTTTTATCAGACAAACTGTTCTGCTACTCATGACAAAGTCTGGTTGTTCTCCTATTAAACATAATCAATCTTACATAACATTAGGATTAGACAAGACCACTCTGTGGCCATGATGGATCAAGACAAAACAATATCACTCTGTTGACAAAAAGCAGTTTTTGTTTATTGTTTTTTGTTTTATTTCTGTTCTGGGCAAGTTAACTTTTCAAGGACACCTGGGAGGGGGAGAGCTTTTTCTTTCCTTTCTTTCCTCATCCTGCCAGCTGTTACCATGGAGCCTAGTTGATAACTCCCTTATCTTAGAAATGTAGCCATCACTGTGAAGCCCAGCTCAAGGCCAGAGGCCTTATTTACATATTTTGTGAAAAACTAGTAAGGGAGTGTCTAGCTTTTGGAGCACTGATTTTTCCAGCCAGTGGCCAAGTAAAACAGGGCAACACGAAAAAAAGGAAGTTTATCTACACTGAACTCTTTTATAGGGATTCTTTTGCTGAAAGTCCTAAAATCAGCCATGGTGAAGATTTCTGGAGAAGGTCAGTTAAGACTTTTTGTGGGCCTGGGTAGGGAGGGGGAAGACGGGGAAGGCAGGGCTGAGAGCAGCTCTGGTGGATCTGAGAATGAGGAAGGAGATGTAAAAGAATAATGGGAAAGTGGTTTGGGATTTTCCTAGCAAGGAAAACTTGAGCAGTTGAACAGGTAGAGCAGAGGGGAAGACCAGAGTGAATATCCCAAAAAGCCTGTAAGGGACTTTAATTCTTAGTAACCTGTTTTCAGTGATGACAAAGCAATGTTAAAGGCCATTTTCATCAGGTCTCTGATACGGGGGTCTGAGGGCTCTACTCAGCTTGTTTGAGTTTTGAGTTAGCTGGCAAGAGGACCTGGTGGGTCTGAGTGTGGGCACTGACAGAAGAGAGGAGTGAGTGGGGGGAATGGCAGCTTGTTGTATCCCTGAGGCATATTGTTCTGCAGTCCCTGCGAGCATCCCCATGGTAAGGGGAACTACAGGAGTAGCATGTTGATTTCTTTCTGCCTGTTCGGATCCAATGTGTGCTTTCTCTTTGTTGAAGCATCTTTTTCTTTTAGAATTTTTTTTTCTGGTTATACTTTGGAATAATTTCTGGAAACCTTAGAATCTATAAACAAATTATTGTACTTTGATAAGAAAAATATCAATAAAAATGTAGTTTAAATCCTTAGATGTTTTGTAGACAGAATTATATTTGTTAGGGTAGAGAGAAAAGATGGGGGGAGGGGAGGGGAGGGGGATAGCAGAGGATAGGAAAGGCAGCAGAATACAACAGACACTAGTATGGCAGTATGTAAAAACGTGGATGTACAACCGATGTGATTCTGCAATCTGTATACGGGGTAAAAATAGGAGTTCATAATCCACTTGAATCAAATGTATGAAATATGATATGTCAAGCACTATGTAATGTTTTGAACAACTAATTATTAAAAAATGAATAAATAAAAAAGAATTATATTTGTTTATCATGTTTTGAGTTTGAACAATAACTTTGAGAATTAGAAACTACTTGAAGATTGTATTTTCACTTAAAAGCAAATTTATAGTAAATACATTTATCTCAAATATCTGTAACTGAAAAGGCAGAGTATCTGATGAATGTACGTATAAAACATAAATTACGAGTTTTCTGTTAAAAAAAAATTAGGCAAATATATATTAACTAAACAATTAGACATGTACTAATTATTTTACAGATTATATTAAGAATAAGGACATAACTTATAATTGTATTAACTTTATGTAATCACGTGGTTTTTAAAATACTTGGATCCATTTCAATTTATTTTTACCTAGGAGTGCACTCTTTTATGTGATGTCACTTGATGTAACTGAAATAAGATCCTTGTGTATACATTTTTATTTTTTATAGTCAGGAATTAGAATAAGGGTTTTTTTTGGTCATTACAGGAACATTGCTGGCTTTGTTCCTGTGGCGAGCAAATGCTTCTCCATAACCTCCAAAATTAAAGTTAAATACAAACAAGCATGTTAGATATCTCTTATTAATAGATTATTTAGTAACACAACTATAAGAAAAGCCAGGTTATCTTTTTTTAATTTTTTTTTTTTTTTTTTTTAGAGAGAGAGAATTTAGTTTTTGGCGGACACAACATCTTTGTTTGTATGTGGTACTGAGGATCGAACCCAGGCCGCACGCATGCCAGGGAGCGCGCTACCGCTTGAGCCACATCCCCAGCCCCAAAAGTCAGGTTATGTAACTCAGAACTAACTTAAATTTAGGGCTGCAACATAGAAACCTGTGGAATTAAATTTTGTCTGAAAAAAATATCTTTCGTTAGCATTTACAGATAGGCATTCTTAAAAATATGGGCTCTGGGCAGCTCTGGAAGCAATCTGAAACAGAAAATACAGGTTAGTGATTGGAAGGCGGGACTAGAAGTTCTGTCTGAGTGACTGTGGAAGAATCAATTAGAAGCCCACCAAAGTGTGGGAGGTGGGACCAGGAAACTTGCTCTTTCCCCAGGCACCCCATGGTTACCATGGTGAGGCAAACAACAAGGAGTTGGCTGCCCATTGTCCGGGCAGGAAGAATCGCCAGGACCAAAGCCCTCCAATCTGCCAAGGTGCATGGTTGATGGGCAAAGCCCTGAAGTAACTCCTTGAGATCACCTGGATCCCAGGGATACCAGGCTGCAGGGCGATTACCACCTGGATTAATATTAACAGGAAATAATTGATATGGCCCTGAACTAAGCTGTGAGCGGGGTTCTGACTCCGTGTGGAGCCAGCAACCGGTAGGAGACTTTGAGCCCTTAGAAGGGAGTACAGCCTCGGTCCGGAGTTCAGATATGGTGGAGGAAGGGCAGAGGGTGACCTGCCAGGGCTGCTGGTGGATGCTTTAAAAGGGTTCTGAGAGGATTCAGAACTAGGTAATGGAGGGTGGAGAGAATTTCCCTGTCTAGGAGGCCATGGAGCAGCATCAAAGGGGTCCAAGGGTCCTGCATTTTGGCTCTCCCCGGACTCCTCATCGCCCCTTTCCCTTTTAGGACTGGCTTCAGTTGAAGGTGTGTGGTCAGGGTCTCCTAGGGGAATAGATCTTGTCCCGAGTGCCTCCCTTAGCTGCGGGCCCTTGACCTCTGGTGTGGAACACGACCTACTAGGAGGGCAACAACTCTTAAGGGCTGACAGGATGGGATAAACTCCAAGAGGAGGAATTTCACCCCGATTAACCTGGGCTTTTCGGACCAGCTGTTCAATCCTATCCCAGGTCTCCCAATCAAATAAATTACTCTCTGGTAGCCAGGAAGCAGCCTTAACCATAGTCTCCCAGGTCTTAAACGCCTGAGTGTCAGAAATCTCGAGACCTCTACTCTTAAGGAGGATTCCGAGGGATTGAAGGGAGAGATCATTTTTTGAAGAAGACTGCCCCAGAACTTATGTGGGTACACTCACCCGTAGACTGATTGCTCATCAGCGAAGTTCCCTCCTCACATGGGGCACCAGCTGTCAGAACTGCCCTCCGATGGAGATTAGCAGAGAGCACTAGACCAGCTAGTGTCCCCAGGGCTTAATGAGATGAGTGTCACAACCCGGCCTCTGCCACCCCGCCTGGACAAAAATCACACAGAGTCCGGAGTTGAGTCAGCCGAACTGGCCCAGCAACTCTTATTGTGTACATAGGCTTTTTATAGAGAAAGAAGGAGGGGTTAGAATGGAGGAGATAGCAGGAGCCAACAGAGATAAGGCACACCCTTGTTGCTAGGGCTTTAGCAGAATTAGGTTTGCACATGCGGAAGCCATATCTGCCTTAAGGCAGGCACATACACGGAAGCCATAGTCCTAGTGTGTCAAGACACTTCACGGAAATCACAGGCATGTCTCAAGAGAGTAGCTGTCACAAGACTGAGTTCCTTGCAAAACTTTGACCCTGGATATTGCCCGACATCACCCGAAGATTTCCTCTGACATTTCAATGGAAGCTACAATGATGATACATCTTGCATTCTGTCTACTTGCCCAATGAGATCATGTGTGTAATGCCAAAGTCTGCATCTGCTATGAGCTGTGCCTTGGCTTGCTTGATCCACAGATGTGGCAGCCTCTGACTACCAAATTGGCTATACATAGAGAAATGATTCTCTAAGTCGTCCTGGGCATTCAGGGTGGCCTAGGGCTCTTTTCTCAAATGATTCTTCTCTGCAATACTTTTGAAACAAATTTGCATTTTTATATCTCAGAGCCTGTGATGGCTGCTCTTGAGAAATCCTTCTTATTGTCCAAGTGTGAAGCATTGCCATGCCCATTTTAGTTGAAACTTTCTGTACTCTTTCTTTTCTGGTCAAGCTAAAAATTTCCCAAATCCCTGTGCTCTCTTCCTTTTTGCTTTTCAATCCCATGCATCAAAATCAGTCAATAACACCAATGCTATGATCTAAATGCTGTGTTGTATTGAAATTTCCTTCACCAGATAAACTAGTGCATCATCTTTAAGCTCAGACTTCCAAAAGTGTCCCACAAAGGAAAGGACAAAATCCAGGGAGTTTTATAAATGAAGAACTATGAATAAAGCACATATGGACATTATATTGAAACTTAAAAATATATTGAAAAATAAAATAAGACTTTGGGCTTGGAGTCTGATTTTCTTAGCTCCTAACTGGAGCAAATCAAACACTCTACTTAAAAACCCTGCTATTGCCCCCAAACAACCATCATTTTAGTCTAGAGGCTTCTCCATGAGTTTCAACACTAAATAAAAATTAGGCAAGGTTGATAAAGTTTTAAAGAATCTCCTAGTCAAAACAATCCTGTTGAAGAACAAGAACAGTGATGTTTGGGCAACAGAACAACATATACTTCAAACATAAGATTTGTGAACTGCCTTTCACATTGGTTGCCAATAGCATCTGCATATTTTCTTGTGACATATTCTCTCTCTCTCTCTCTCTCTCTCTCTCTCTCTCTCTCTCTCTCTCTCTCTCTTTCTGTGACATGAACTTTACTTGCTTTGGTTTGCTCAGCATATTAAAAATATTCAACATATTAAAAATTTATGGCTATCCTTACTCCTTGCCAACATCTCTTCCTATAAATGTTTGTTTGTGAACATTATCAGAGGCAATTCTTTTATTCTCTGTGATAGAAATCATGTAATTTTATATGTTTCATACTCTTGATATGAAACTTTCAAATGAAATGGAACTGTGGAAGAATTATTTTTAGAAGACCCTTAAATATCAATAAATGATGAGAATATAACCAATGTGAACAATACACTACCTATACTATATTTGATGCAAGAATTAGCTATTATCAAATAATCCCTATGAAGAGAAATTGGAGAATAATAACTGGAGAATAAAATAATTAAATAAAAGCTATAAGAATTTATATTGATTCTTTTCAGAACATCATAAAATTTTTAATATATATCTACAAAGATTAGGACATGCCTTTGGTGTATGAAATCAGGAACATTGTACAACTAAATTCAGAATGTCTTATGACAGTCTTAAGGTCAAAGATAAACATACACATTAAAGAAGAAACTCAGAAATAATATCTCAGGTCAGTTAATAGTAAATAGACAATTATTGAGCCTATATTTATTTTGTTTCTTTCTAGCAAAGGAGGAAATAAATAAAAAATACAATTCTAATCTTGGCCATGGAAGAACCTAATGCAGTTTCTGAATAGGAAATATATAATTTACAAAATTTTATAGCAGCAATTCAGTGTTCTCAGAAAGAGCCACTCTAAACCAAGGAAGAATTGTTTGGGAATGGCATAAAGTGGTAAGTCCTTGAGCATAAAGATGATTTTAAAATATTTTTTGAGAGAAATGACATACTGGGAACTTATAAAGGCTATTAGCTGGTTCTTACCATATGAATGAAAATGATTTTTATTAAATTTACTTCACTGGGACAGAAGGTCTAATTGAACAAATAATTAGAAACAAAATTTGAGAAATAATAAAGCATATTCACCAGAAAAGCAATTCATGCCTGTATCCACACTGAACAGAAGAGTTTCTTTTCAATGTGAAAGTATTTTGACAGAGACTTTTCTTAAAAGTAAATTCACATTGCAATTCTGGGATTTGAAAAAACATACACTAGTATTTATGTATAAAATGCAACTAGTTATTGAGAGGGTAGAGGAAGTTTCATTAATTCAGTTGTGAAAGAAAAAACAGTGTTTTTTAAAATATATATTTTAATTGTCAGCGGACCTTTATCTTATTTAATTTACATGTGGTGCTGAGAATGAACCTAGTGCTTTACACATGGTAGGCAAGCACACTATCAATGAACCACAATCCCAGCCCAAAAGCAGTATTTTAAAAACAAGATATTAGGGATGTCACATTTAATAAAGAGGAGTAATATTTGATGCCTTGTCTTTGGTCATGTGTGGCTGAAGATTGCAATATGAAATTCATTCTTTCTAGTTCTTAACTCACTGGAGCAGATAATTGGCTTAAATAATGAGATAGAAAGGAAACGAACACATCTTAAAGACAGAATCGACATGATTTAGAAATCAAATTGGATTTGGTGAGAGAAAGTAGAAGAGGGAGTGGAAAAGAAGGTAAGGCAAAAGTGAAGAAATATATAACCAAGCGATTTAAATTTCATAAATGAAATATGACAATGTACCTCATGTGGAATATGTATCTTGCTATGATGTTTTTCTTTAATAACTTAAACATACAAATCATATTACAGGTGTTTCCTAAGAAAGTTCTAGGATACGTTTGGTTCATTCATGGTATAAATTTTTCACTGAAAAATCTAGGATTTCAAATTATTGAAATTCCCTAAACATCCAACTGAGTCTTCATGAAATGATTCTTAAAATACTCTTTCTTTGCCGCAGTCTGGCTGGGCACACAATCACGAGCCACCACACAGCTTGTAGATTCAAACAGCAACTCTTTATTCCCGAACTCACACCAGCCGTCTACAAACACGTTCTGGGGAAATCCACGTTCTCTGCCCAAATCCACTCTCACTGGGCTTCTGTCTCCCAAAAAATACTCTGAATCCCATGAGAACTCAAGGGGAACTCAGGCAGCAGGATATGCCCTATTCCCAGCAGGAATAATCTTAAACCTGGAACGCCCTAAACCCAATTATCCTAAACCGGGAACACCCTAATCCGCCCTGGTCCTTGAGCAAGGTCACCTACATGCAATGTCACTGCAACATGGGGTATGCTGGCAAGGAAATTGTCATACCTACTTGGCTAATGGCTCCCAGCATCTCCCCCCTTCTGATTAATTAAACAACAAGCAATGTGGCTTAAGGACCGTGCCTGGTAGGTTGTCCAATTCAACATATGGTTCTTACCCGTCATCGGAAAACTGACCTTTAGGCATCAGCCTCCTGTCTTAGGTTGATACCACTGCAATTGAATCATACCCGTAACTGACCACCAGTCCAGCATACAGCCATACTTGTGGATAGGTCTATGCACCAGTGGGGGGGGGGGTGAGGTTCTTTGCCTCACCTCTGTTGGCCCCCAAATTTGGCCTTGGTGCCAGTGGGGGAGTGAGGTTAATGTGGCTTAAGGACCGTGCCTGGTAGGTTGTCCAATTCAACATATGGTTCTTACCCGTCATCGGAAAACTGACCTTTAGGCGTCAGCCTCCTGTCTTAGGTTGATACCACTGCAATTGGATCATACCCGTCACTGACTACCTGTCCAGCATAAGCCATTGGCCCCCAAATTTTAGACCATCACTAGCAGAAGGGAGGAGGATACAGAAATGCCACGACACCAAGCCAATTGACGGCTCCTTCAGCTTGTAGATTCAAACAGCAGCTCTTTATTCCCAAACTCACACCAGCCGTCTACAAACACGTTCTGGGGAAATCCACGTTCTCTGCCCAAATCCACCTCCACTGGGCTTCTATCTCCAAAATATACTGTCTGAATCCCGTGAGAACTCAAGGGGAACTCAGGCAGCAGGATACGCCCTATTCCCAGCAGGAATAATCTTAAACCTTAAACCTGGAACCTAAACCGGGAACGCCCTAATTCGCCTTGGTCCTTGAGCAAGGTCACCTACATTCAATGTCACTGCAACATGGGGTACGCTGGCAAGGAAATTGTCATACCTACTTGGCTAATGGCTCCCAGCAATTCTGTATTGTGTATTTTCCAATACCCACAATTAAATTCAGGATCAATTAAACATTAAAAATCATTTTATTCTTGTACTTAAATTTTAATTCTTTGGTTTCGAAATCAATGTGGATATTCAAATGTGATATAGAATAAATGGAGAAGTCCTATATAAATAGGTACTTCTTTTTAATAATTTAACAGATCACAGTTTGCACTAGATGAAAAAATAGTTTTTTCAGGCTGGTCAGGAT
Organism: Marmota flaviventris; assembly: GCF_047511675.1. Taxonomy (NCBI): domain Eukaryota; kingdom Metazoa; phylum Chordata; class Mammalia; order Rodentia; family Sciuridae; genus Marmota; species Marmota flaviventris. The sequence goes on from NW_027288258.1 coordinate 50,508, forward strand.
GGCATGCACTTGTAATCTCACGACCTAGGAAGCTGAGGTAAGAGGATAGCAAGTTCTAGCCAGCCTCAGCTACATACAGAGACCCTGTGTCAAAAGTTTTAGAAAAGGAAAGGAGGCTTGGGGATATAGTTCAGTAGTAGAACTCCCCTGTGGTTATTCCCCAGTACAGTAACACTACCACCACTACAACAAAGTTCTATCCATAATGTATCACTCAATAAAATTACATCACAGAAATTGAACAGTTGAATATTTAATAAAACTTTAGTAGATTTATAAGCCTTTAAGGGTAGCACCATACAAAGTCATCAAATGGAAACAACCTGTGTTACTTGGCTTTCCATTATTATAACAAAATACCTGAGATAATAAATTCATAAGAAAGGAAAAGTCCATTTTGGATCATTGTTTCAGAGTTTTCAGACACAGTCACTTGACTCAGTGGATTATGGGCTGTAGTGAAACATTATTTCATGATGGGCAGTGTGTAGTGGAGTAAAGCTCCTCCCTTCAAGGCATCTGGGAAGGAAAAAGAGAGAAAGAAGAAAAGTCCAGGGTCCTAATATTCCCCAATGGAATGGCCCTGATGACTTAACTTTCTCCATCTAGACCCGACAGGTGGTCTGCTTCCCAAGAGCACTAAGGAGTAGGGATGGAGCTTTCAACACAGGGGTCTTTTGGAGGACACTTACCCAAACCATAGCACAAACCAATATCCATGTACATCCAAATAAATAAGTAAATTGTGATATTTCACATTATGAAACAAATTATCTATAAAGAAGCATGAATTACAATTCTCTGAAAAACATACACAAGTTTAGAAATATAATATTCAGTGGAAACATGCCAGACACTTATTGCATGTTTTCTTATATGATTCGAAAAAAGGTGCAACTAATGATGGTTTTAGAAGGTGGGTGTTCACCTTCAAGGAATAATGCAGTAACTTAACAGGTAAATGAGAGCACTTCTGGGATGTTAGCATTTTTTCTTTTCCCTTGATCTTAGTACTGTTCCTTTTGGGAATATTTGTGTGACAGTGTACATAGGATTTGTATATTTTTCTGATTTTTACCATACATTTATTTGATTTATAAAATAAATAAGAAAACATTTCCAAAGAGCAGAAAAAATCTTGCAGTAATTAAATGGACAAAACATTAATTCATAGTTAGCAAAAGTTTAAAAATTAGGGAATACTCAATGATGTGCTCAGATGCAAAAAGTTCCAGAGGAAAAAAGAAAGAGAACAAAGCATTGGGCTCTTAGAGAACCACTGAAAATAAGGACTGATTATATTTTAAATGTTAATTTTAATGTTTCCTCTCAAAAATGGGCAGAAGTCTCCTAACCTTGAGAATCTTGAGAAGGGAAGGATCAAGTATGCCCCCTATAGACTGAATTTGATGGATGTCATTGCAAGGATTAAAGAATGTTGGGATGGGTATTGGCTCAAGCAGTAGCGCGCTCACCTGCCATGCGTGCAGCCTGGGTTCGATCTTCAGCACCACATACAAACAAAGATGTTGTGTCCGCCTATAACTAATATATATATATAAAATATATATATATTTAAAAAAGAATATCTTCCCTGTAACTGTTAGGGAATGAGGTAGATAATGTTTCTTAAGCCAAACATCTGTATAGAACCTGAAATACACAGGACCCTTAAAAAGATCTAGAAAAGGAATATAAATTTTCATTTATATGGATTTTATTTTATCATAAAAGTAAACACACTGGTTTACACTTATCTGGGAAAGTCTGAAACTCTCAGGTCACCCCTTAATAAGGTCAAGGTCTGGTCTGGGGTTGTATGTAGCTCGGTGGAACAGCACATACCTAGCATGTGTGAGGCACTGGGTTCAATTTCTTTTAAAAGATTAATAGTCCATTGACAAGTAAAAAAAAAATATTTAAAAGAAGGTAAGGTCAAGAGTCTATCTATTTCTCACCTTTCAATGGAGTTGAAGGAGAAAATAAGGAATCCCTTACCTCTAGAATCTTGGATAAATGGGGAAGAAGATGAAGTTTAAATTCAATACAACTGTAAACTGGAAAAATCAGGAATTCTGGGAAAGTAGGGAATTCAAGAAAGCACAGGATCCAAGGAAAAACTACAGATGCCAGTTGTGGGGGAAAAAAAAGTACCATACAAGAGAGAAACCCACTTAAGAGACCAGGATTTTTTCTCAAATAAATCAGGCTTACAGGAGGTTAAAACTCCATGTGGTTATTCAAAAATTCATAAAACCCTACAACGAAAACCATACCATTCAATTTTCCATACCATTATGGCAATTTACCACCCTTTGAGACCCTCTGTCAAACATCTGTAAACTCTAGGCAAATAACAAAAATACAAGTAGCTGAAGATACAGAAAGGTAAGAAAAGGCAGGAAGATTGTGGAGGGGAAACAAAACTCAAAGAAGAATCTAGAATGGGGAGGGTAAAGTTTTCCCTTTTTTGTTTTTTTGTTTTTTATTTTTGTGTCCCTTTGCTCTCAGGAGCCAGTCACAGATAATAGTACTGGCAGCTGGAACACAATAAAAACTTCAACCTGTAAGTGGTGCTCATGAACACTGCCCATTCCAGAAAATTTACTCTATTTAGTGTCTTTCATATGATCAAAAGAGGCATTTAAATTTACCATTAATTATATATCCAGTGTACAGTTATTATGAGTACATTTTATACTTAGAAAAATGAACAAAAAGATTTCTTATTTGATGATAATGTATTGGCCTCATATGATAATTGAGAGTGAAAGTCACATTAGTCTCATTTCTCTCATTCACAACCATGTCAGAGAAACTGAAGATGTGCTTATTTTTTCATCATAAACAATATTAAAAAATAAATTTATGGCATTTACTTCAACACAGTTCCTGTCTTTGATAAATAATGAATATTGTTGAAGTGTAACTGCAGGACCTACAAGATTTCCGTGTTCACGGGACTCTTCAATAGTGCTGGGCTCTGCTCACTCACTAGCTGAGTGATTTGCTCCCTAGGAGGCACCTTCCAGCACTGATACAAATTTAAGCCCAGCGCTTTAATTATTCTCTCAATCTCCTACAACTTGGTAAGGATTATATAGCTCTATGACTCAGCAGTGGGGTAGTTGTTATTTTCTACCCAATTTATCCTTAAATCTCCATTATCATCATTTAAAAAAATAAATTCAACCTACAGACTGAATCTCACAAATCACCATCAGTGTTAAAGAGTGACTTCAAGTAAATATCCAGGCAATTTAAACACCCTGTCAGGGTTGTTGTCCTGTCAATGAATCTTCCCTTTCTATTTCTCCTTCCATAAATGACACAGGACATGGAAGCTTAGTGTCCACATTTTGTGTTCTGTCTCCTTGATCTTTGCTGACCTTCACTAAGATGTGTCTTCTTCCACCTAGGCATCCAACAAAGGTATCTCTCAAGTAAAATTGGCAACTACAATTGGGAACAGTGGACCTTCCCTTGTCTAAGATCTCAAAAGTCTTCACTGAGTCACTTCCTTACCCTACCCCAAGCCCTTCTTCATCCTTTGACAGGAGCTTGGTGGAAATTCTTTATGTCCTAGAACAATGATTCACACCCTGTTAAGTCCTTATCTCTAGTATTTCCCAATTTTATTTTCCCCACAATACTCTGTTTTAATGGAAGTATAATAGACATACTACTAAATACATATATTAACACATGGATTATGGATTTTATAAAATATATACATTTCCACCAACTCAAATCGTTTCCAGTCAGTTTCCATATCGGAGACAAGCATTATTTCAGTTTTCTTAACATAGGTTTTGCTTCCTGAAACTTCATATAAAGGATAAAAATCATCTTTTGCTAAAAAAATTGAGACTCTTCTGTTTTCTAATGTATACCAGGAGGTGTTCTTTTGTAATTGCTGAGTAGAATTTTGTATGAAAATAACACAAATTGTTCAGTTACCCATTGATAGCTTAGGTTGTTTCTAGTTCAGGATTTTCGTGAATAAAATTGCTATGAATAGTCTTGAACAAGAACTTGTTTTTGGACAGACATTAAGTCTCTTGCATAAATACCTAAGAATAAAATCACCAAGTCCTAGAGAAAATGAATTGTTTACTTATAGGAAACTCCTGTTTTCCAAAATGATTATACCATTTTACACTTCCAGAATCATTTGTGAGAGTTTCAATTGCTCCACATTCCCACCCTATTGAGATTATTTGTCTTTAATTTGTAATCATTCTAGTGAGTCTGAAGTATTTTATTGTGATTTCATTTACACTTTTCAAAAAGTTCTAATTCCTTTACTCTCCTGAGATAAAATCTACAGATAGCATGACCTAAATATATATATATGCAATTTGGAAAAAACTCAATACCATAACTAAAAAGCAGAAACACGAGTGTAATAAAATTGATTCACATATATTTATATGTGAAATATGCAAGTACTACTAACATAATAAGGTGCAAATTATTACACTTATAAGAAGAATCACTATAATTCAAGAACTACAAATGTATAAAATATATACATTGTCTTGACAATTCATGTATAATATAAAGCCTTGGAATCAATAATGCTATTTTGTTAAATGTTGATAAGCTCTTGATACATTTCTGAACACAAAAAAGTGTAATCTTTCCTCCATTTTTATGGCAATTACACTCTTAAAACCCTCAATGGATATTAAAAGTTTACAAAACAAACTTTGAGTTTATATGTAAAATGGAATGAAGTTCTACACTCAATTTTATACATGTTTTTCCACTGTCATAAATGTCTAGAGAAACATCAGAAATTTGTGCAGCATTTGGAAGAGCTTTTTGTCTTGTGGGACTATACATATCAGAAAATGTCTAGTATCACTGGCTCCTACCCACTTTGGTGTATCCAAACACTCAAAAATGCTCCCACATATTCCACTGCCCACCCAGAACCACTCTTGTTAGCACAACCTGGGGTCAGTGGGAATTAGCTTAGGCACTAGCTCAAGACCCTCCTGACCAAATTCTGCTCTCAGCCGGGTCTGATCTACTACCATCTGCCATTGAGTCACCATGATTCTTTAATTTAAATCATTGTATAAGATGCCTTAGTTTGAGTTCTCCCAGGGAAGAGACGGATTTGTATATAGGCTGGGAAGAACTCCAAGGAACAATATTTTTGTGGGAGTAGAGCAAGCATGACTGAGCAAGGGAGAAGCTGAACTGAAATGCAGTTGCAGTAGAGGCCACAGTTGATCAAATAGGGAGATAAGGAGCTCCCTATTCTACTCTTCAGAATTATGCTAACTTGAGGCAGGTTGGCTGCCACAGGTGGGAACCCAGAGCAACATTGTGCAAACTAAAGGAGATACACACTGCTAAATAAACTTTTGACTTTTTCTGGGTTTAGATATTTTGATGATATAATAACAAAGGAAGATGGAGACATATACAGCAATGGAATTCAATTGTGTAGGGCTTGTGGAATAAGATGCAGCAGGAAACATTTATAGGCAAAGCCCAGTGAAAAGCTTTACTGTAACTAACCAATAACTCAACTATTTTCCATTTCTAAAAATGAATCATTAAATATTATTATCCCCACCCTTACAGATGAGACAAGGATCAGACAGGTTCAGTGAATTTTCTTCAAATTCACACTACTTGTGCATGACTATTTCAATCCCTCATTCTAAACAACTGTACCATACATTTGCACACTAAGAAATGTGCCAACATAACTGGTGAAGTAACATATTAATTTTTTAAATACTAAATCTTCACTCTTATTTCTTGTTTTCTCTTGTGCTAAAGCCCCTCAGCACTGGCTCAAAGTATGCAAGTTCATTACCAATTGATTTCCAATGAAGATAGACAGAAAAACACCAACCTTCCCACAATATAAACAAATGTGCAGACTTCCTATCCCAAACAAAATCCCATAAAATTAGTTAATAATAGGAAGGAAAGAGAGTAGTGGCAAATATGATTTTACTTAAAATATGAACTTCATCAAAGCTATTGTTTCCCATTTTCTAATCACTGATTTTGTTATTGCTATAAAAATTCATTTTAGTATTGGCATATAAGTGCATCATGAGATAGTTTATGGCCCACCCCTGCCTCCTGCTTTTGGGGGGGGGGGGTTAAATAATTTATCTTTAAAAAGGGGGAGAACTAAAGATACTTTGTTTCCAACTTATTTTCAATGAATCCCAGGGTGCATCTTTCATATAAAAATGGTTCAACAATAAAACATCTCCAAAAGTAAATACTCTTCACCTCTGTGCAAGTAAAGAAAGTCAGAAAAACTAGCCAGAGTGTTCTTTCAAAGAAAAATTGTTGCAAATGTAGAGATGAGGTGGAAGTAGAAGAGCAAATTCTTAAGTATGCTTAGGATGAGCAAATGCCTCATAGAAAAAGCCAATAGGCAGGAAAACAAAACAATTATTTTAAAACATCAATTAAATGTTTAAGGAAATGAAAAGATTTGGTTAACTATGGGAAACAATTCTCTTACTTCTTTGAAAACAACCCTTTTTCTCATTAGCCTCTTTCAGAGACTACACTTTTCCTAGAGTATGAATCAGTCTGTTTCTCTTACCCTTCCTATCTCCTTTTCCACCCAGTGCTCTCTTCTCAGTTGGCTTAATATACCTAAAATATTTAGCTGCAATCAGAGAATTGAGAAACAATGAAATGCCACTTAACTTGGTGGTTCAGGACTCTAAACAATACCATTTATGTTGGTGTGCTCACTTGTGGTGTATTGGGGAGTGTCTTTGAAAGTGGTTATTACAGAACCTAACCTATATTTTGGTGTGGCTACAAGTGGATAAAGTGCTGGTCAGAAAACACGGGGCCAAACTGCATTATTTTACTTCTTTTCTCAGTGAGGAGGGAAAGAACATTCACATTACCACAAAGGACAGCTGGCACCCAGTAGCACTCAAGTGTTAACTGAATCAGTTGCTCACCTTACTGGCTCAATAAGTCAGCTTAGTCAACAGATGTTTCAAAGTGAACATTCCCAATCAGCAACGACAAAATAAATTTGTGTGTATCTTTCTTACTTTCCATAGTGCTTGTGAAAATGAAATTTTTAAAAGTTGGACCAAAAAATGAAAACTGGGTTGAGGTTCAGTCACTTAGAAAGGATAATGCAAAATAAGTTTAGATGTAAGATTAAATCATCATAGACCATTTTTTAAGTCTTTTGATGACTTGAACCAACAATTATGAGTTTAACCAACAGAATGACCCATCAGCCACCTTCTGACACAAGTAACTTCATCAAAAGTTCACATGAATCCACTTAAAATGAAACCTGAAAACCTAACAATATACATTTTTGACAGTATTTTTAAATGTCACTTTGACACAGTTCTTAAAACAGCTAATTGTTGTTGTTCACATATATACAGTTACACAAATTCTTACTTTTCATGTCTTCTCTTCTGAAAAAGTTTACTTACCATTCAATGTTCTCAAAAACCACTCGCTACAGTTATTAAAGTGTGTGATTCATTTTGACACCAAATCACATATTGTCTCCGACTTTTACCATCTGACATGTGTATTCTTCAAAAGACAAACACCATATATTGAGGCAGTTCCCCTGCTTTTCATTTGTACTTCAACACACCTAACAAAGTGCAAGCACACAAATACTGAAAACCCACAATAATTTTCTTTGTCTGGAATCCAACATTGCATCTCTTTCCTTCTTGGCACATGTATCTTGAGTTTGTGACAATACCATCAATAAACTCATTCTTTCCATTGAGATGTGACTGATCACTCTCCTTGGTTCTATCCCAAGCAGGCAATGTCCACATAACTATTTAATGATGTGCTGCTGCCTTAGATTACAACCTGTTCAGCCTTTTACCCAGGAGAGCCCCACTGGCAAAAGTACATCAAGTAATGTGGAATCTACTACTGTCCAAAGATGTAGTTGGCAAAAATGAAATTTCTTTGAAGTCTCATGTTTTATCTTTTGAAGTACATCATTTTGCATTCTATTCCATAATTCATTCATTCAACATTACTAGCTGCTTACTCCATGACAGGAATTACTAGAGTACATTGTAATGAATATAGTTTTTATTTTTAACCTGGTAAAATTTAACTTGGCTCAAGTAGAAAAACTAAACAAAGATTTGCCGAAATCCTAGAAAAAAAACAGATAATTCAAGACATGCTAATTATTGCTTCATATACCATTAGTCATGGCTTTGCTCATCCTGGGAGTCTGTGTGCTCTGTTTTGAAAAGCTGAATCTTGATTTAATTCCCAAAATAACACCAAGAGCAAACTGAATACCTACATGAAAGGACTTGTAAATGATATTAGAACTAATCAGGTAATATTTATTTTATCACTAGGTTTTGCCTATAGTCTGAAATAACAAAAGTGGAAAGCCATATCAATACCTGGAGAAAATGTATACAACTGATCCTTAAAAACAACAAGAAGTGGAGAGAGGAATTTTTTATTTTTTGGCAGTACTAGGGATTGAATTCAGAACCTCACACGTACTAGGTAAGCACTCTACCACTGAGCTACATCCCCAGGCCTGGGAATCATTCTTGAAGATGCGAGGTCAAGTCTTCACTGAACTCAGTACCACATGGCTCCTCACTACTATTTTAGCCGCAGACTGCTTCTTCTACGTGCTTATGCATCTTTTATTTTATTTTCTTTTCCCATTTTTAACTTTATTTTTAGTTGATATATAAAAACATGAAATTTTTACATATTAACAGGTTAGCACATTATTTTTTTGGGGGGGGGGGTTGTAAAAGTCTTTTTTTCCTTATTATTCATTTTCTAATTTCTTTTTTTTTTTCTCTTTTCTTTTTTTTTAATTTTTTATTGTTGGTTGTTCAAAACATTACAAATTTCTTGACATATCATATTCCACACTTTGATTCATGTGGGTTATGAACTCCCACCTTCACCCCATACACAGATTGCAGAATCACATCAGTTACACATCCATTGATTTACATGTTGCCATACTAGTATCTGTTGTGCTCCGCTGCCTTTCCCATCCTCCACCATCCCCCCTCCCCACCTCTCCCCTCCCCTCCCCTCCTCTCTCTCTACCCCCTCCACTGTATAACCCTGAGGGTCTCATTCCATTTCCATGCAATTTCCCTTCTCTCTCCCTTTCCCTCCCACCTCTCATCCCTGTTAAATGTTAATCTTCTTCTCCTGCTCTTCGTCCCTACTCTGATCTTAGTTACTCTCCTTATATCAAAGAAGACATTTGGCATTTGTTTTTTAGTGATTGGCTAGCTTCACTTAGCATAATCTGCTCTAATGCCATCCATTTCCCTGCAAATTCTATGATTTTGTCATTTTTTAATGCAGAGTAATACTCCATTGTGTATAAATGCCACATTTTTTTTATCCATTCGTCTATTGAAGGGCATCTAGGTTGGTTCCACAGTCTTGCTATTGTGAATTGTGCTGCTATGAACATCGATGTAGCAGTGTCCCTGTAGCATGCTCTTTTTAGGTCTTTAGGGAATAGACCAAGAAGGGGAATAGCTGGGTCAAATGGTGGCTCCATTCCCAGCTTTCCAAGAAATCTCCATACTGCTTTCCAAATTGGCTGCACCAATTTGCAGTCCCACCAGCAATGTACAAGTGTACCCTTTTCCCCACATCCTCGCCAGCACTTGTTGTTTGACTTCATAATGGCTGCCAATCTTACTGGGGTGAGATGGTATCTTAGGGTGGTTTTGATTTGCATTTCTCTGACTGCTAGAGATGGTGAGCATTTTTTCATGTACTTGTCAATTGACTGTATGTCCTCCTCTGAGAAGTGTCTGTTCAGGTCCTTGGCCCATTTGTTGATTGGGTTGTTTGTTCTCTTATTGTCTACTTTTTTGAGTTCTTTGTATACTCTGGATATTAGGGCTCTATCTGAAGTGTGAGGAGTAAAGATTTGTTCCCAGGGTGTAGGCTCCCTATTTACCTCTCTTATTGTTTCTTTAGCTGAGAAAAAACTTTTTAGTTTGAGTAAGTCCCATTTGTTGATTCTAGTTATTAACTTTTGTGCTATGGGTGTCCTATTGAGGAATTTGGAGCCCGACCCCACCGAATGTAGATCGTAGCCAACTTTTTCTTCTATCAGACGGCGTGTCTCTGATTTGATATCAAGCTCCTTGATCCATTTTGAATTCACTTTTGTGCATGGCGAGAGAAAGGGATTCAGTTTCATTTTGTTGCATATGGATTTCCAGTTTTCCCAGCACCATTTGTTGAAGATGCTATCCTTCCTCCATTGCATGCTTTTAGCCCCTTTATCAAATATAAGATAGTTGTAGTTTTATGGATTGGTTTCTGTGTCCTCTATTCTGTACCATTGGTCCACCCACCTGTTTTGGTACCAGTACCATGCTGTTTTTGTTACTATTGCTCTGTAGTATAGTTTGAAGTCTGGTATTGCTATACCGCCTGATTCACACTTCCTGCTTAGCATTGTTTTTGCTATTCTGGGTCTTTTATTTTTCCATATGAATTTCATGATTGCTTTCTCTATTTCTACAAGAAATGCCGTTGGGATTTTGATTGGCATTGCATTAAACCTATAGAGAACTTTTGGTAATATCGCCATTTTGATGATGTTAGTTCTGCCTATCCATGAACAGGGTATATTTTTCCATCTTCTAAGATCTTCTTCTATTTCTCTCTTTAGGGTTCTGTAGTTTTCATTGTATAAGTCTTTCACCTCTTTTGTTAGGTTGATTCCCAAGTATTTTATTTTATTTTTTTTTGAAGATATTGTGAATGGAGTGGTTGTCCTCATTTCCATTTCAGAGGATTTGTCACTGATATACAGGAATGCCTTTGATTTATGCGTGTTGATTTTATATCCTGCCACTTTGCTGAATTCATTTATTAGCTCTAATAGTTTCTTTGTAGAGTCTTTTGGGTCTGCTAGGTATAGAATCATATCATCTGCAAATAGTGATAGTTTAAGTTCTTCTTTTCCTATTTTGATGCCTTTAATTTCTTTCGTCCATCTAATTGCTCTGGCCAGTGTTTCGAGAACTATGTTGAACAGAAGTGGTGAGAGAGGGCATCCCTGTCTTGTTCCAGATTTTAGAGGGAATGCCTTCAATTTTGCTCCATTCAGAATGATGCTAGCCTGAGGCTTAGCATAGATTGCTTTTACAATATTGAGGTATGTTCCTGTTATCCCTAGTTTTTCTAGAGCTTTGAACATAAAGGGATGCTGTACTTTGTCGAATGCTTTTTCCGCATCTATCGAGATGATCATATGGTTCTTATTTTTAAGTCTATTGATGTGGTGAATAACATTTATTGATTTCCGTATATTGAACCAGCCTTGCATCCCAGGGATGAATCCCTTAAGCAGTATGTAGTGTCCCTCTTTATCTCTTTTGATTAACTTTGGCTTGAAATCTATTTTATTTGATATGAGTATGGACACTCCTGCTTGTTTCCAAAGTCCATATGAGTGATATGATTTTTCCCAACCTTTCACCTTCAGCCTATGTATGTCTTTTCCTATCAAATGCGTCTCCTGTAGGCAGCATATTGTTGGGTCTTGTTTTGTGATCCATTCTACTAGCCTGTGTCTCTTAATTGGTGAGTTTAAGCCATTAACATTTAGGGTTATTATTTAGATATGGGTTGTTCTTCCAGCCATATTTGTTTATTTATGTTACTAAACATGGTTTGTTTTCCTCTTTGATTATTTTCCCCCCCTTTACTGTCCTACCTCCCACTGTTGGTTTTAATTGTTATTTTCCATTTCCTCTTCCTGTAATGTTTTGGCGAGGATGTTTTGAAGAGATGGTTTTCTAGCTGCAAATTCTTTAAACTTTTGTTTATCGTGGAAGGTTTTAATTTCATCTTCCATCCTGAAGCTTAATTTCGCTGGATACACAATTCTTGGTTGGAACCCATTTTCTTTCAGTGTTTGAAATATGTTATTCCAGGATCTTCTAGCTTTCAGAGTCTGTGTTGAAAGATCAGCTGTTATCCTGATTGGTTTACCCCTAAATGTAATCTGCTTCCTTTCTCTTGTAGCTTTTAAAATTCCCTCCTTATTGTGTATGTTGGGCATCTTCATTATAATGTGTCTAGGTGTGGATCTCTTATGATTTTGCACATTCGGCGTCCTGTAGGCTTCTAGGATTTGGGATTCTGTCTCATTCTTCAAGTCTGGGAAGTTTTCTCATATTATTTCATTGAAAAGACTGCTAATTCCTTTGGTTTGGAGCTCTGTACATTCCTGTATCCCAATGACTCTTAAGTTTGGTCTCTTAATGTTATCCCATATTTCTTGGATGTTCTGCTCATGGCTTCTTAACAGTCTTGCTGAGCTGTCTATGTTCTTTTCCAGTTGAAATACTTTGTCTTCATTGTCTGATGTTCTATCTTCTAAGTGTTCTACTCTGCTGGTAGTATTCTCAATTGAGTTTTTAAGTTGGTTTATTGCTTCCTGCATTTCTAGGATTTGTGTTTGTTTGTTTTTTATAACCTCTATCTCCCTGTATAGTTGATCCTTTGCTTCCTGGATTTGTTTGCGTAATTCATTGTCGAAGTGATCTTTCATTGTCTGATTTTGCTGTCTAATGTCTTCCTTGATACTCCAGATCATCTGAAGCATGTATATCCTGAATTCTTTATCTGACATTCCATCTGCTGCAGCTGTTACCTCTTCTAAAGTTGCGTTGACCTGCATTGCTTGTGGTCCTTTCTTTCCTTGTCTTTTCATACTGCTTGCGTATCTTTCCTGCAGTCGCGGGCGGCGGCTCTGCTCTCTCCTTATTCCAATTGGGGTGTCGTGACTACCATGCTTGCAGGTCACTGGGCCTGTTCTGGGCGCTGGCAGCGGCTCTGTTCTGCCCCTACTCCAATTGGGGTGACGAGTGTACCACGCTGGCAGGCCACTGGGCCTGATCCGCCGGTCGGTTGCAGGTTTGCCTACCCTGCAGGCGCGGGCGGCGGCTCTACTCTGCCCCTACTCCAAATGGGGTGACGTGTCTGTCGTACCGGCAGGCCACTGGGCCTGTCCCGCTGGTCGGTCGCAGATCTGCCCACCTTTAGGGCACGGGTGGTGGCTCTGCTCTGCCCCTACTCCAATTGGGGTGTCGTGACTACCCCGCCTGCAGGTCGCTGGGCCTGTTCCTGGTACGGGCGGTGACTCTGCTCTGCCCCTACTACAATTAGGGTGGTGTGTGTACCACGCCGGCGGGCTCCTGGGCCTGATCCGCCGGTCTGTCGCAGGTCTGCCTACCTTGCAGGCGCGGGCGGTGGATCTGCCCTGCCCCTCCTACCACGACTGCAGACCGCTGGGCCTGATCTGCAGGTTGGTCACAGGTCTGCTCACCCTGCGGGCACGGGTGGCGGTTCCGCTCCACCCCCACTCCAATTCTGGTCATGTGACCACCACACCGGCAGGGCCTGATCCGGACGTGGGCGAAGGATCTGCTCTGCCCCTACTCCAGTTGGGGTGACGTGTGTACCACACTGGCAGGCCACTGGGCCTGACCCGCCAGTCTGTCACAGGTCTGCTTACCTTGCAAGCGCGGGCGGCGGCTCTGCCCTGCCCCTCCTACCACACCCGTGTACCACTGGGTCGCGGGTCTGCCCACCTTGCGGGCGCCGGTGGCGGCTCCGCTCCACCCCCTCTCCAATTGGGGTCACGCAGTCACCACGCTGGCGAGCTGCTGGGCCTGCTCCAGGTGCTGGCGGCGGCCCGGCTCCTCCCCTCTGGCTCGACGACAAATCGAGGAGACTCGGGTGTCTGTGCCTCACCCCCCCACCAGGAGACCAACTGTTTCTGTCGCCGCTGGTATTGATGAAGTTCTCTCCTCCACCGCTTTCTGATGACATCAGATCTCTGCCATGTTGGTATCCTATGTGAATGGCAGCGTTTCGTTCCCCTTGCCGGGCAACCAAAGCAACGGGTGAGTCCTGACCGGCCCTCAGCAGGACCCGGACCAAGAAGCAGTTTCCGTGGGCTCCTAGCCCTGGGCCAGGGCAGTTCCGGGAGCCGGAACTCGGCCGCCCCGCGCTCGATGTATGCTCTGATAAGAGCAGGGTCCAAGAAGCAGCCTCCGCAGGCTCCCCAGCCCAGGGCCAGGGCGGTTCCGGGAGCCGGAACTCGGCCGCCCCGCGCTCGGTGCTCGCTCTGATAAGAGCAGGTTCTAAGAAGCACCCAGGCACTGAGCCCGAGCAATCTGTCTGCAAGCCGCAGGTGAATGGCAGCCTGAAATTACCTGTTCTATGGCTGAATGAGCTGAGGTCAGTCGAAAACAGGGATAGTGACGTCAGCTTTCCAACATGGTGGCCACTGGCCTCCTCTGTGGTCTGACCGGTGTGGAGAACAGAGATGGACCGCTTCCTTCCCCCGTCTCAAACCCAGAATTCAGCCCTGAGTACGGTGCTTTCACGGCTGGCAGAAACTGCAGCTCTGTATCCCTGCGTCGCTATCTCTTCGTTTCCCAGTGCACGCTGCAGACTCTAGCCGCGGGGCGATTTGCTGAATAAGCAGTGTTACCCTCCGTGCGACAAACCTCTCGCGTTTGAGTCCCCGTAGCCGAACCTCGTGCGATGGAAATCCTTCCTCCAGGTTCCAGAGCACCCCACTATTGCTGGAAATTCCTAACAAGATAGCCTTTAGCCATCCTGACTTGTCATACTCCCACACAGTGAAGCAGCACACGGGGGGCAATGCACTCCCCTCACCACCATCTTTCTTGCTTCATTTTCTAATTTCTAATTAGCATTTTTTTTTATTATTAGCTGTTCAAAACATTACAAAGCTCTTGACATATCATATTTCGTACATTTGATTCAAGTGGATTATGAACTCTTATTTTTACCCCGTATACAGATTGCAGAATCACATCGGTTACACATCCACGTTTTTACATACTGCTGTACTAGTGTCTGTTTTATTCTGCTGCCCTTCCTATCCTCTACTCTCCCCCATCCCCTCCTCTCCCTTTACATCTTCTCTCTCTACCCCATCTACTGTAATTCATTGCTCTCTCTTGTTTTTTTCCCTTTCCCCTCACTTCCTCTTATATGTAATTTTGTGTAACAATGAGGGTCTCCTTCCATTTACATGCAATTTTCCTTATCTCTCCCTTTCCCTCCCACCTCTCATCCCTGTTTAATGGTAATCTTCTTCTCATGCTATTCCTCCCTGCTCTGTTCTTAGTTGCCCTCCTTATATCAATGAAGACATTTGGCATTTGTTTTTTAGGGATTGGCTAGCTTCACTTAGCATAATCTGCTCTAGTGCCATCCATTTCCCTGCAAATGCCATGATTTTGTCATTTTTTAGTGCTGAGTAATACTCCATTGTGTATAAATGCCACTTTTAAAAATCCATTCATCTATTGATGGGCATCTAGTTTGGTTCCACAGCCTAGCTATTGTGAATTGTGCTGCTATGAACATCGATGTAGCTGTATCCCTATTCTATGCTCTTTTAAGGTCTTTGGGGAATAGTCCGAGAAGGGGAATAGCTGGGTCAAATGATGGTTCCATTCCCAGCTTTCCGAGGAATCTCCATACAGCTTTCCAAATTGGCCGCAACAATGTGCATTCCCACCAGCAATGTACAAGTGTACCCTTTTCCCCACATCCTCGCCAGCACTTGTTGTTGTGTGACTTCATAATGGCTGCCATTCTTACTGGAGTGAGATGGTATCTTAGAGTGGTTTTAATTTGCATTTCTCTGACTGCTAGAGATAATGAGCATTTTTTCGTGTACTTGTTGATTGATTGTATGTCCTCCTCTGAGAAGTGTCTTTTCAGGTCCTTGGCCCATTGGTTGATGGGGTTATTTGTTTTCTTATTGTTTAATTTTTTGGGTTCTTTGTATACTCTGGATATTAGGGCTCTATCTGAAGTGTGAAGAGTAAAAATTTGTTTCCAGGATGTAGGATCCCTATTTACCTCTCTTATTGTTTCTCTTGCTGAGAGAAAAACTTTTTAGTTTGAGTAAGTCCCATTTGTTGATTCTTGTTATTAACTCTTGTGCTATGGGTGTCCTATTAAGGAATATGGAGCCAGACCCCACAATATGTAGATTAGAGCCAACATTTTCTTCATCAGATGCAGAGTCTCTGTTTTGATATCAAGCTCCTTGATCCATATTGAGTTAACTTTTGTGCATGGTGAGAGAAAGGGATTCAGATTCATTTTGTTGCATATGGATTTCCAGTTTTCCCAGCAACATTTGTTGAAGATGCTATCCTTTCTCCATTGCTTGCTTTTAGCACCTTTGTCAAATATAAGATAGTTGTAATTTTGTGGATTGGTCTCTGTGTCCTCTATTCTGTACCATTGGTCTACCCGCCTGTTTTGGTACCAGTACCATGCTGTTTTTGTTACTATTGCTCTGTAGTATAGTTTGAAGGCTGTTATCGCTATACCGCCTGATTCACACTTCCTGCTTAGAATTGCTTTTGCTATTCTGGGTCTTTTATTTTTCCAGTTGAATTTCATGATTGCTTTCTCTATTTCTACAAGAAATGCTTTTGGGATTTTGATTGGCATTGCATTAAACCTATAGAGAACTTTTGGTAATATCGCCATTTTGATGATGTTAGTTCTGCCTATCCATGAACAGCGTATATTTTTCTATCTTCTAAGATCTTCTATTTCTCTCTTTAGGGTTCTGTAGTTTTCATTGTATAAATCTTTCACCTCTTTTGTTAGGTTTATTCCCAAGTATTTTTTTTGAGGATATTGTGAATGGGGTGTTTGTCCACATTTTCTTTTCAGAAGATTTGTTGCTGATATACAGGAATGACTTTGATTTATGCATGTTGATTTTATATCCTGCCACTTTGCTGAATTCATTTATTAGCTCTAGCAGTTTCTTTGTAGACCCTTTTGGGTCTGCTAGGTATAGTATCATGTCAACTGCAAATAGTGATAATTTAAGTTCTTCTTTTCCTATCTTTATGCCTTTAATTTCTTTCGTCTGTCTAATTGCTCTGGTCAGTATTTCGAGAACTATGTTGAATAGAAGTGATGAGAGTGGGCATCCCTGTCTTGTTCCAGATTTTAGAGGGAATGCCTTCAATTTTTCTCCATTTAGAATGATGCTAGCCTGAGGCTTAGCATAGATAGCTTTTACAATGTTGAGGTAACCTGTTATCCCTAGTCCTGCTAGTGTTTTGAACATAAAGGGACGCTGTACTTTGTTGAATGCTTTTTCTGCGTCTATCAAGATGATCATATGGTTCTTATCTTTAAGTCTATTGATGTGGTGAATAACATTTATTGATTTCCGTAAATTGATCCAGCCTTGCATCCCAGGGATGAGTCCTACTTGATCATGGTGCACAATTTTTTTTGATATATTTTTGTATCCGAGTGGCCAGAATTTTATTGAGGATTTTTGCATCTAGGTTCATTAGAGATATTGGTCTGTAGTTTTCTTTCTTTGAAGTGTCTTTGTCTGGTTTCGGAATCAGGGTGATGTTGGCCTCATAGAATGAATTTGGAAGAGCTCCCTCTTTTTTTATTTCCTGAAACAACTTGAAAAGTATTGGTATTAATTCTTCTTTAAAGGTTTTGTAAAACTCCGCTCTATACCCATCCAGTCCTGTGCTTTCCTTGGTTGGTAGTCTTTTGATGGCTTCTTCTATTTCCTCCATTGATATTGGTCTGTTTAAATTGTGAGTATCCTCCTGACTCAATCTGGGCAAATCATATGACTTAAGAAATTTATTGATGTCTTCACTATCTTCTATTTTATTGGAATATAGGTATTCAAAATAATTTCTAATTATCTTCTGTATTTCTGTAGCATCTGTTGTGATATTGCCTTTTTCATCCCGTATGTTACTAATTTGAGTTCTCTCTCTTCTTCTCTTCATTAGCATGACTAAGGGTCTGTTGATCTTATTTATTTTTTAAAGAACCAACTTTTAGTTTTGTCAATTTTTTCAATAGTTACTTTTATTTCAATTTCATTGATTTCCACTCTGATTTTAATTATTTCTTGCCTTCTGCTATATTTGCTGTTGTTTTGCTCTTCCTTTTCTAGGGTTTTGAGATGAAGTATGAGCTTGTTTATTTGTTGGTTTTTTTCTTTTTTTGAGGAATGAATTCCAGGCAATGAATTTCGCTCTTAAAACTGCATTCATTGTGTCCTATAGATTCTGATATGTTGTGTCTGTATTTTCATTTATCTCTAAGAATTTTTTGATGTCCTCCTTTATGTCTTCTGTAACCCATTGATCATTCAGTAACATATTGTTCATTTTCCAAGTGATGTAGGATTTTTCCTTTTTTCTTTTATCATTGATTTCCAGTTTCATTCCATTATGATCAGATAAGATTCATGGTATTATCTCCACACCTTTACTATTTTATTATCACACACACTAAGGGTTGCCCTATGGCATAATATAAGTTCTATTTTTGAGAAGGATCCATGTGCTGCTGAGAAAAAAGTATATCCACTTGTTTATGGTTGATATATTGTATCTATGTTGGTTAAGTCTAGGTTATTGATTGTGTTGTTGAGTTATGTAATTTATTTATTCAACTTTTGTTTGCAGGATCTGTCTAATGGTGAGAGAGGTGTGTTGAAGTCACCCATATTTATTGTGTTGTGGTCTATTTGATTCTTGAACTTGAGGAGAGTTTGTTTTATGAATGTTGCAGCACCATTATTTGGTTCATAAACATTGATAATTGTTATGTCTTGTTGGTGAATGGTTCCTTTTAACAGTATATAATGTCCTTCCTTATCCCTTTTGATTAACTTAGTCTTGAAATTGATTTTATTTGATATGAGGTTGGCCACCCCTGATTGCTTCCAAGGACCGTGTGCATGGTATGATTTTTCGCAACCTTTCACCTTCAGCCTGTGTATGTCTTTTCCAATCAGATGTGTCTCCTGAAGGCAGCATATTGTTGGATCTGTTTTTTTAATTCAGATTACCAACCTATGTCGCTTTATTGGTGAGTTTAAGCCATTAACGTTTAGGGTTACTATTGATATATTGTTTGTACTTCCAATCATGTTTGATTATTTATCTTTTTTTTTCAATTTGGTTTGTTTCTCCATGATTAGCTTCCCCTCCCACTCTTGATTTACTGAGGTACTTCCCACTGTTGGTTTTGGTTGTTGTTTTTCATTTCTTCCTCAGGTAGTGTTTTGCTCAAGATGCTTTGTAATGTTGGTTTTCTGGCTGCGAATTCTTTTAACTTTTGTTTATCGTGAAAGATTTTAATTTTGTTGTCGTACCTGAGGCTTAATTTTGCTAGATACAAAATTCTTGGTTGGCATCCATTGTCTTTCAGTGTTTGAAATACGTTGTTTGAGGATCTTCTCGCTTTCAGCGTCTGTGATGAAAAATCAGCCGTTAACCTTATTGGTTTACCCCTGAATGTAATCTGCCTCCTTTCTCTTGTAGCTTTTAATATTTTCTCTTTGTTCTGTTTATTGGATATCTTCATAACAATGTGTCTTGGCGTTGGTCTACTATGATTTTGTGTGCTCAGTGTCCTGTATACTTCTACAATTTGTACATCCGTTTCCTTTTTTATAACTGTGAAGGGCAGCCATTCGTTCATTTGCTGGGTGTCTGATGCGAAGAGTGGGTCTGGTCTGGCTCTCCCAGGTCCCATCTCAATTCTGCACCCGCTGCCTAAGAAGGCTCTGTTGGTATCACCCCAAAAGGTTCACGGAGGAACCGAAGAGTTGTTTCTTTATTCTGCGGGAGCGTCTGTGGCACTGAGTCTCAGCGGTTTGGCGGTGAGACGCAGTCAATCAGCCAGAAACTGCGTTTGGGAGCCTGAATACACCCCCTCAGGGCTTGGTGTGGGTTCTGAGGGGTGCAAACTGCTCGCCCCAGGTCCACTTCAGCCGAGCATTGCCAAGTGATCCTGAGCAAACAGCATTCAGTCGGTTTAAGACTCCCTTTGCCCGCGCAGCTGAAGAGGTCACAGAATTGATCTCTCAGTGCCCGCCGCCATGTTGGATCCCTTATGCATCTTTTAAACAGCTTTCAGCAGGAGCTTTTAGATAAAAAAAAAAAAAAAAAAAAACCTCACATAACAATTTGTGGATCTCTCCTGCTATTCTGTTCTATTGCTCTGGCATCAAGACTGACTACAAGTTTTCTTAAAAAAGTATTAAATTACCCAGTGATAATTTGGCTTTTAATAACAAAAGTCCAAAAGTCAATGTGGGATTGATATAGTTTTGTTTGCAGGTATGTGGCATGGGTCTTTTTTGACTAGACATCTCTTTACAACAGCACAAGTGATTTCCCACTGGATTTGGAACAATCCTCCATGGCTTCAAAGACTGGAAATTTCACATGAAGCCTGGCTCTCCCATATGGTACGCCCAAGTCAATCATTTCAAATTAATACAAAGACAGTTTTACACATGTATGGAGATTGATGTGTGTTCTTCTTGCACACAGTGTATAACTCTGATAATTCAGAAAACTTCAGACTGGCTAATTAGAAAGCAGATGGGAAACACTAAAACATACAGATGTCACAATTGCAAGACAGTAGTTCAATCAGGAGTGTGCATCAGAATCATCTGTAGAACTGGTATGCAATCACACTGTTTAAAAATGCAGACTGGGACTTACAAAAGTCTTACCTGAGAAGTGACCTAAGAATAAACATCTCTTAAAAATACCACAAATTCTGACTCCAATACTACTATTATATTGAAATCCATTTTTTCTGCCTATAATATGGGCTCTGGTTTTATTAAGACATAAATTTATTGTGTCAGAAGGATCTAGGATTAATGCTCTATTTGACACATCCTTCTAATACAAATGGCTACACTTAGAAACCAAAGAAACATCTATCACCATCAGAGAAATTCTAAGTTACTCTGATTCCTCATGTATGAACCCTCATATGCCAAAGCCTACCCTCAAGTCTTGGTGTTATAGGCAGGATCTCTCTTCAACACTAAATACCTTTAAATATGTTATCTTCTACTCATCAATTAGAAGACATGAACATTCTATATTTGAAACTTTAAGGTCAGTTTATTAAGTCAGTGATGAAAGTGATCAGAAGAATAGTCTCCTGAAAATTATTATTTTTTCTTGAAAAAAAAGAAAGCAAAATCAAAACCCTCTCAGCATAGCCACAGATGCTGTGGCAGTCAACTACTCTGCAGATGGGGACAGTCCATTAGTCAGCCGAGTCACTCCCTGGGTCAGCTGGATTGTAGTCTGGATCATCTTCATCATCCTCCAGCTCCAAGTCATCCATTTCCTGGAACAAAGACTCATCTACCTCCACGTTGTTTCCAGCTGCAAAAAGCAAAACAAAATTCCCTCTCAGCTTTATACTCAAAAATCAAACATAGAACTCACTGGAGTACCAGACAGAAGCTTCTCAGTGTATATAGGAGGTGTCACTTATGAAATCCCAAACTACTAGTGCAAATCACATCTTTCTTTGTCAGTAGAGACTCTCAACACTTTAACAGCAATTTCATTCCTCCAGGTCACAGTTCAAAAATATCTTGTTGTTATTGTTGTTGTTAAGGGATTATCATAGAATACATATTTATAATGTGGCATGTTATATACTGAAGATATGTTGCTCTGATTATAGTAAGTTAACAATCAATAAGACTTATACCAGAAATCTCTCATACTTGCTAATTAATTGACAGATGGAACTTGACCTTTTCTCTCCATCAGGACTCCTTGTATTCAGTAGACTTCTCTAGATTCCATGTGTCTGAGCCCTACAGTAAGCAATAGCCAGGTTCCCCATTAAACATCTCACTCTTCACTTTGTCTGAAGTAGATAAATAAAGGATAGCATAGCTCTATTGAATCCCCACCCAGTGGAAACTTCCTTCCTTCTCAGATTTACTTACTGACCTTCACTGTAATGAGAATGTAAAGAGAACAAGTGTTGTTTCATGCCTATGAGTAGATCAGAAAGAAAAATATGAAATGCTAAGCCCTAGTCAACGAATAACTGTCTCTGTAGGGTTTCACAGAGCAAATGAAATCTAAAATATCTTTGTGATATATTTGAATCCACCAAGAAGAAAAGGTCAGGTGAAAGTAATTGTTGGTAGAAATGTATACAAAAGCAAGAATAAGAGTAAGACCTTGAATATGTCGAACTGGAAGGCAAGATTTTTTAGGAAAAATACCAACAGATAAAACATAAGGGTCAGACTGAGGACAGTATAACTCAACCTTTTTTTCAAACTAATGGAAACCAAGAAAGAATTTCAAAAGAGAGGTTTATGATTAAATATAGGTTTTAGAAATGCCATCTCAAAGGCAGCAACCATAAAACAGATAAGGACATTAGAAGGAGGAACAGATTTGGGGATACAGTTTCAGAGGCTACTACAAAAGTCCAAGTGAAAATGATAAAACCTTCAAGTAAGAGAAGGAAAGTGATGAGAAGACATTTCAGAGGCAAAATCAATAGGCATGTTTTGGTAACTTACTGGATATGAAGAGGCAGCAAGAGAGGAAATACTAGGAGTTCTATATCTGAGGTTTTTCCAAGCTCCATGAGAGACTATGGAAAATCATTCCCATAGACTTGTGATACTAGATATTTTGGGGAAACAAGTCATCTGAGTCACCTGTTTTCTTGTCACCATAGATGTCTATCTGTTCCTATCTAGAGATTGTTTAAGTTATCATAAAATGTTCAAATAGTACATTGTTGTAGAATTAAACATTCAGTTCAAATATTTTAACTGATCAACTGTTAAGAGTTTTTGCTTCAAAATGAATTTTTTTATCAGTCTTGGGAGGAAAAATTTACATTGAATTATCACTCTGATCTTTGTGGTTTAAAATTAACACAAGATTATACACATGTGGAATTCTGATATTATCTCACCATCCTCCAAGAACTGGATATCAGATGTGTCAAGATTATGATCTGTTTCAAATAGCTGTTTCCCTAAAAGATATAAGTATGATTAACTCAAATGGCATAGTATTCATTCACCTTCCCTATGAACACTGAAAAAAAATATAAAAATTCAGGAAAACAAGTCTGAAAATCTATCTTCCTACAAATTTCAATAAATTTGTGAACTCAATTAGTAGCTAGGATGCATATGAAATATATTCACATTAAAAAGGAACAAGTGATAAACCTAGTCTATATAGAGTACTAGAAAAGTGAGATTGCTTCTATATAAAATGTAAATATTCCTGTATTTCAAAATCTATTAGTTGTAATATTAATACCAGAAATCAGACATAAAAATTCCTCATAACCAGGCACAGTGAAACATGCCTGCAATCCCAAATACTTGGGAGACTGAGGCAGAAGGATTGCAATCAAGCCAGGCCTTGTCATCTTAGTGAGACCCCATGTCAAATTAAAAAATGAAAAATGCTGGAGGGGCAGAGCCGCCCCCCACCCCCCGCGCCTGCCAGGTAGGGGAACTGTGACCACCGACAGAAAAGGCCCAGTGGCCCGCGGCGGGACAGAGCTTCCAATCACTCCTGCAAGGTAGGCGGGCCTGCAACCCACCGGCAGAAGAGGAGCAGCGGCCTGCTGAGAGGCTGAGCCGCCCCCTCCCCCTGCGCCGGCAAGGTAGAGGGAACTGTGACCACGCACAGAGCAGGCCCAGCGGCCTGCTGAGGGGCAGAGCCGCCCCCCATCCCCAGCGCCTGCCACGTAGGTGGAACGGTGACCACCTACAGAAAAGGCTCAGTGGCCCACGGCGGGACAGAGCTTCCAATCACTCCTGCAAGGTAGGCGGGCCTGCGACCCACCGGCAGAAGAGGAGCAGCGGCCTGCTGAGAGGCTGAGCCGCCCCCTCCCCCTGCGCCGGCAAGGTAGAGGGAACTGTGACCACGCACAGAGCAGGCCCAGCGGCCTGCTGAGGGGCAGAGCCGCCCCCCATCCCCAGCGCCTGCCACGTAGGTGGAACGGTGACCACCTACAGAAAAGGCTCAGTGGCCCACGGCGGGACAGAGCTTCCAATCACTCCTGCAAGGTAGGCGGGCCTGCGACCCACCGGCAAAAGAGGAGCAGCGGCCTGCTGAGAGGCTGAGCCGCCCCCTCCCCCTGCGCCGGCAAAGTAGAGGGAACTGTGACCACGCACAGAGCAGGCCCAGCGGCCTGCTGAGGGGAAGAGCCGCCCCACACCCCCTGCGCCTGCCAGGTAGGGGAACTGTGACCACCGACAGAAAAGGCTCAGTGGCCCGCGGCGGGACAGAGCTTCCAATCACTCCTGCAAGGTAGGCGGGCCTGCGACCCACCGGCAGAAGAGGAGCACCGGCCTGCTGAGAGGCTGAGCCGCCCCCTCCCCCTGCACCGGCAAAGTAGAGGGAACTGTGACCACGCACAGAGCAGGCCCAGCGGCCTGCTGAGGGGAAGAGCCGCCCCACACCCCCCGCGCCTGCCAGGTAGGGGAACTGTGACCACCGACAGAAAAGGCCCAGTGGCCCGCGGCGGGACAGAGCTTCCAATCACTCCTGCAAGGTAGGCAGGCCTGCGACCGACCGGCAGAGCAGGCCCAGCGGCCTGCCGGCGTGGTAGGCACATTGCCCCAATTGGAGGAGGGGCAGAGCCGCCGCCCGCGCCTGCGAGGGAGACTTTGCAACTATACAAGACCAATATAATTATATAGGGGGAAAATTCAATAGGACAACAGTTTCACCAAGTAGAAAGGAATGCGAACAGTATGAAGAGACAAGGAAAGAAAGGACCACAAGCATTGCAGGTCAACTCAACGTTAGAAGAGGTAATAGCTGCAGCAGATGGAATGTCAGATAAAGAATTCAGGATATACATGCTTCAGACGATCTGGAGTCTCAAGGAAGACATCAGACAGCAAAATCAGACAATGAAAGATCACTTCAACAATGAATTACATAAACAAATCCAAGAAGAAAAAGATCAACTATACAGGGAAATAGAGGTTATAAAAAACAAACAAACAGAAATTCTAGAAATGCAGGAAGCAATAAGCCAACTTAAAAACTCAATTGAGAATACTACCAGCAGAGTAGAACACTTAGAAGACAGAACAACAGACAATGAAGATAAAGTATTTCAACTGGAAAAGAACATAGACAGCTCAGCAAGACTGTTAAGAAACCATGAGCAGAACATCCAAGAAATATGGGATAACATCAAGAGACCAAATTTAAGAGTCATTGGGATACAGGAAGGGACAGAGTTTGAAACCAAAGGAATGAGCAATCTATTCAATGAAATAATACGAGAAAACTTCCCAGACTTGAAGAATGAGACAGAACCCCAAATCCTAGAAGCCTACAGGACGCCGAATGTGCAAAATCATAAGAGACCCACACCTAGAAACATTATAATGAAGATGCCCAACATATAGAATAAGGAGAGAATTTTAAAAGCTACAAGAGAAAGGAAGCAGATCACATTTAGGGGTAAGCCAATCAGGATAAGAGCTGATCTTTCAACACAGACTCTGAAAGCTAGAAGATCCTGGAATAACATATTTCAAACACTGAAAGAAAATGGGTTCCAACCAAGAATTGTGTTTCCAGCGAAATTAAGCTTCAGGATGGAAGATGAAATTAAAACCTTCCACGATAAACAAAAGTTAAAAGAATTTGCAGCTAGAAAACCATCTTTTCAAAACATCCTTGGCAAAACATTACAGGAAGAGGAAATGGAAAATAACAATGAAAACCAACAGTGGGAGGTAGGACACTAAAGGGGGGAAAATAATCAAAGTGGAAAACAAACCATGTTTAGTAACATAAATAAACAAATATGGCTGGAAGAACAACCCATATCTCAATAATAACCCTAAATGTTAATGGCTTAAACTCACCAATTAAGAGACACAGGCTAGTAGAATGGATCACAAAACAAGACCCAACAATATGCTGCCTACAGGAGACGCATTTGATAGGAAAAGACATACATAGGCTGAAGGTGAAAGGTTGGGAAAAATCATATCACTCTTATGGACTTCGGAAACAAGCAGGAGTATCCATGCTCCTATCAAATAAAATAGATTTCAAGCCAAAGTTAATCAAAAGGGATAAAGAGGGACACTACATACTGCTCAAGGGAACCATACACCAACAAGACATAACAATCATAAATATATATGCCCCAAACAATGGTGTAGCTATGTTCATCAAACAAACTCTTCTCAAGTTCAAGAGTATAATAGACCACCATACAATAATCATGGGAGACTTCAACACACCTCTATCACCACTGGACAGATCTTCCAAACAAAAGTTGAATAAGGAAACTATAGAACTCAATAACACAATTAATAACCTAGACTTAATTGACATATATAGAATATACCACCCAACATCAAGCAGTTACACTTTTTTCTCAGCAGCACATAGATCCTTCTCAAAAATAGATCATATATTATGTCACAGGGAAACTCTTAGACAATATAAAGGAGTAGAGATAATACCATGCATCCTATCTGATCATAATGGAATGGAACTGAAAATCAACGATAAAAGAGGGAAGGAAAAAGAATACATCACTTGGAGAATGAACAATAGGTTACTGAATGATCAATGGGTTATAGAAGACATCAAGGAGGAAATTAAAAAATTCTTAGAGATTAATGAAAACACAGACACAACATATCAGAATCTATGGGACACATTGAAAGCAGTTCTAAGAGGAAAATTCATTGCTTGGAGTTCATTCCTTAAAAAAAGAAAAAACCAACAAATAAATGATCTCATACTTCATCTCAAAATCCTAGAAAAAGAAGAGCAAAACAACAGCAAAAGAAGTAGAAGGCAAGAAATAATGAAAATCAGAGCTGAAATTAATGAAATCGAAACAAAAGAAACACTTGAAAAAATTGACAAAACTAAAAGTTGGTTCTTTGAAAAAATAAACAAAATCGACAGTCCCTTAGCCATGCTAGCGAAGAGAAGAAGAGAGAGAACTCAAATCACTAACATACGGGATGAAAGAGGCAATATCACAACAGACACTTCAGAAATACAGAAGATAATCAAAAATTATTTTGAATCCTTATACTCCAATAAATTAGAAGATAGTGAAGGCATAGATAAATTTCTTAAGTCATATGATCTGCCCAGATTGAGTCAGGAGGATATAGACAACCTAAACAGACCAATATCAATTGAGGAAATAGGAGAAACCATCAAAAGACTACCAACTAAGAAAAGCCCAGGACCGGATGGGTATACAGCAGAGTATTACAAAACCTTTAAATAGGAACTAATACCAATACTTTTCAAGCTACTTCGGGAAATAGAAAAAGAGGGAGAACTTCCAAATTCATTCTACGAGGCCAACATCACCCTGATACCTAAACCAGACAAAGACACTTCAAAGAAAGAAAAGTACAGACCAATATCTCTAATGAACCTAGATGCAAAAATCCTCAATAAAATTCTGGCCACTCGGATACAGAAACATATCAAAAAAATTGTGCACCATGATCAAGTAGGATTCATCCCTGGGATGCAAGGCTGGTTCAATATACGGAAATCAATAAATGTTATTCACCACATCAATAGACTTAAAAATAAGAACCATATGATCATCTCGATAGATGCGGAAAAAGCATTCGACAAAGTACAGCATCCCTTTATGTTCAAAACTCTAGAAAAACTAGGGATAACAGGAACATACCTCAATATTGTAAAAGCAATCTATGCTAAGCCTCAGGCTAGCATCATTCTGAATGGAGAAAAATTGAAGGCATTCCCTCTAAAATCGGGAACAAGACAGGGATGCCCTCTCTCACCACTTCTGTTCAACATAGTTCTCGAAACACTGGCCAGAGCAATTAGACAGAAGAAAGAAATTAAAGGCATCAAAATAGGAAAAGAAGAACTTAAATTATCACTATTTGCAAATCACATGATTCTATACCTAGCAGACCCAAAAGGGTCTACAAAGAAACTATTAGAGCTAATAAATGAATTCAGCAAAGTGGCAGGATATAAAATCAACACGCATAAATCAAAGGCATTCCTGTATATCAGCGACAAATCCTCTGAAATGGAAATGAGGACAACCACTCCATTCACAATATCTTCAAAAAAAATAAAATACTTGGGAATCAACCTAACAAAAAAGGTGAAATACTTATACAATGAAAACTACAGAACCCTAAAGAGAGAAATAGAAGAAGATCTTAGAAGATGGAAAAATATACCCTGTTCATGGATAGGCAGAACTAACATCATCAAAATGGCGATATTACCAAAAGTTCTCTATAGGTTTAATGCAATGCCAATCAAAATCCCAACGGCATTTCTTGTAGAAATAGAGAAAGCAATCATGAAATTCATATGGAAAAATAAAAGACCCAGAATAGCAAAAACAATGCTAAGCAGGAAGTGTGAATCAGGCGGTATAGCGATACCAGACTTCAAACTATACTACAGAGCAATAGTAACAAAAACAGCATGGTACTGGTACCAAAACAGGCGGGTGGACCAATGGTACAGAATAGAGGACACAGAAACCAATCCACAAAACTACAACTATCTTATATTTGATAAAGGGTCTAAAAGCATGCAATGGAGGAAGGATAGCATCTTCAACAAATGGTGCTGGGAAAACTGGAAATCCATATGCAACAAAATGAAACTGAATCCCTTTCTCTCGCCATGCACAAAAGTGAATTCAAAATGGATCAAGGAGCTTGATATCAAATCAGAGAAACGCCGTCTGATAGAAGAAAAAGTTGGCTACGATCTACATACTGTGGGGTCGGGCTCCAAATTCCTCAACAGGACACCCATAGCACAATTTTAATAACTAGAATCAACAAATGGGACTTACTCAAACTAAAAAGTTTTTTCTCAGCAAAAGATACAATAAGAGAGGTAAATAGAGAGCCTACATCCTGGGAACAAATCTTTACTCCTCACACTTCAGATAGAGCCCTAATATCCAGAGTATACAAAGAACTCAAAAAATTAGACAATAAGAGAACAAACAACCCAATCAACAAATGGGCCAAGGACCTGAACAGACACTTCTCAGAGGAGGACATACAATCAATCAACAAGTACATGAAAAAATGCTCACCATCTCTAGCAGTCAGAGAAATGCAAATCAAAACCACCCTAAGATACCATCTCACTCCAGTTAGATTGGCAGCCATTATGAAGTCAAACAACAACAAGTGCTGGCGAGGATGTGGGGAAAAGGGTACGCTTGTACATTGCTGGTGGGACTGCAAATTGGTGCAGCCAATTTGGAAAGCAGTATGGAGATTTCTTGGAAAGCTGGGAATGGAGCCACCATTTGACCCAGCTATTCCCCTTCTCGGTCTATTCCCTAAAGACCTAAAAAGAGCATGCTACAGGGACACTGCTACATCGATGTTCATAGCAGCACAATTCACAATAGCTAGACTGTGGAACCAACCTAGATGCCCTTCAATGGATGAATGGATAAAAAAAATGTGGCATTTATACACAATGGAGTATTACTCTGCATTAAAAAATGAGAAAATCATAGAATTTACAGGGAAATGGATGGCATTAGAGCAGATTATGCTAAGTGAAGCTAGCCAATCCCTAAAAAACAAATGCCAAATGTCTTCTTTGATATAAGGAGAGTAACTAAGAACAGAGTAGGGTCGAAGAGCATGAGAAGAAGATTAACATTAAACAGGGATGAGAGGTGGGAGGGAAAGGGAGAGAGAAGGGAAAATGCATGGAAATGGAAGGAGACCCTCAGAGTTATACAAAAGTACATACAAGAGGAAGTGAGGGGAAGGGGAAAAATAATACAAGGGGGACAAACGAATGTCAGTAGAGGGGGCAGAGAGAGAAGAGGGGAGGGGAGGGGAGGGGAGGGGGGATAGTAGAGGATAGGAAAGGCAGCAGAATACAACAGACACTAGTATGGCAATATGTAAATCAATGGATGTGTAACTGATGTGATTCTGCAATCTGTATATGGGGTAAAAATGGGAGCTCATAACCCACTTGAATCAAATTGTGAAATATGATATATCAAGAACTATGTAATGTTTTGAACAGCCAACAATAAAAAATTTAAAAAAAAAAGAAAGAAAAATGCTGGGGACATGACTCAGTGATAGAAGTTCACTGGAATAAATCCTTAGTACAGGAGAAAAATTAATTATAAATTATACTTTAAAAAAAACTTCATGTTGATATATTTTCTCTTTTTGTCCTAGATACCTATGAATATTATTGTCTTATAAAAATCTGTTCAAATGATCCTCTTGCTGCACAAGAAAGGATACCAAAATATTTGAGGGTAACAGAAAAAAAAAGGTATGGTAGTATCATACCACTTAATTTATTTTTTCTGCTTGCTCTTCTTCTTTTATCTGTTTTTTTTTTTTTTTTAATTTGCAGAAGTTCTACATCAAACTTGGCCTCCCAACTTAAGAAATTCTCTATTTTAACAGGAGTGCCATGGAATAATTGCTTAGAAAATAAAAATTAGTCCATCAAAAACTGAAAAATAAACATTCAAAAAATTCTCTCTCTAAAAAAAATAAAATTAAAATTAAAATTACGTAACTCACAACAATTTCACAAATAAAGCCTAACAATATCTTCTAGATAAATAAGTATAACAGCTTAAAAGAGAAACCACTTATAAGAAAAATTAATGTTTGAAATTTTGAAACCTTTAATCTGATTTCTGCCTGCCCTGGCTGCTTTCATTGGTTTTGGCAACTTGCTCTGGAAAAGCCCATTTTTATCTTATTATAAAAAACAAAATAATATACAATGTAGTTACTATATTTACCACTGATATTTATCATTAAGAAGAATTTTTTCGGTTTTATCCATTTATTTATTTTTTTAATATTTATTTTTTAGTTATAACTGGACACAACATCTTTATTTTATTTATTTGTTTTTTTATTAGTTGCTCAAGATAATACAATGATTTTGACATATCATCCATTTGATTCAAATAGGGTATGAATTCTCATTTTTCCACATGTACAGATTGGAGGATCACATTGGTTATACATCCATGTGTAGCCGAATGAAATTCAACCCCTATCTTTTACCCTGCACAAAACTCAATTCAAAGCGCACATCAAAAACCTAGGCATTAGACCAGATACACTGTGCCTATTAAAAAGGAGGCCCAACTTTCCATCATACTGGCTCAGAAACTGACTTTCTCAAGAAGAAGCACAAGAAATAAAATCAAGAATCAATAAATGGAGGCTAGGACTGTAGCTCAATGGCAAAGTGCTTATCTAGGCTATGAGAGACACTGGGTTCAATTCTCAGCACCACATACAAATAAATAAAATAAAGACATACTATCCACCTATAACTAAAATATTTTTTAAAAATCAATAAATTGGATGTTATCAAACTAAAAAGCTTCTTCACAGCAAGGAAACAATCAAGAATGTGAAGAGAGAGCCCACAGAATGGGAGAGAATTTTTGCCATGTATGCCTCAGACAGAGCAGTAATCTCAAGAATATAGAAAGAATTTTTTAAAAATTTACCACTAAAATAATAATAATAATAATGACCCAATTAATAAATGCACAAAAGTTAGTCTGTTGGTGATGCTTTCTATTGATTTTTTTTTATTTGATTAATTGTTTCCTTCATTTCAAAATCTTAACACCAAAGAAACCAATAACCCAATCAATAAATGGGACAAGTACCTGAACAGATACTTCTCAGAAGAGAATATACAGTCAACAAATATATGAAAAAATGCTCAACATCTCTAGCAATTAGAGAAATGCAAATCAAAACTACTCTAAGATTTCATCTCACTGCAGTCAAATGGCAGCTATTAACAATAAGTGTTGGTGAGGATGTGGGGGGAAAGGCACACTCATACATTGTTGGTGGGACTGCAAATTGGTGCTGCCAATATGGAGAGCAGTGCGGAGAATCCTTGGAAAACTGGGAATGGAACCACCATTTGACATAGCTATCCCACTTCCTCAGTTTATACCCAGAAGACTTCAAACCAGCATACTACAAGGACACAGCCATATCAATGTTTATAGCAGCACGATTCACAATAGCTAAACTATGGACCCAACTTAAATGTCCTTCAGTAGATGAATGGATAAAGAAAATGTGCTATATATACAATGGAATTTATTCAGCATTAAAAGAGAATAAAACTACGGCATTTGCAGATAAATGGAGCTGGAGAATATAATGCTAAGTGAAGTTAGACACCAGGCTCTTCTATTTTTTATTTTGAGACAGTGTCTGACTAACCTTCCTGACTGCCCACAATCTTGCAATCCTCCTGCCTCTGCCTTCCAAGTCAATGAAAATACAGGTGTACAGCACTGTGCCAAAACTGAGCTTTGTATTTAATTGTCATGTCTAGCTAGTTTCCTTTAATCTCAAATCATTGTCTGTCCTACTTGCTTACTCCTTTTCGGCATTTATAAAAATAATGTATGGCATAATGGGGTTAACTTTGAGTTTATCTAATGTTTACTCATGATAGAATAAGGTTGAACTTTTTGACAGGAATGCCCTGCATTCAATGTGCTCTCAGTGGTCAATAGGAGAAATGTAGGTTGGCTTAATATCAGTATTAGGGATGCTACTTTGATAACTTGGTTAAAGTGGTGTCTACCTGGGTTTTACATAGTAAAATGACTCTTCTGCACTTTATTACTTAAAAATTAATTATTTGTCAGTACATGCTTTGAAACATGTAAATAACCTCTTCCTCATTCCTCATTCAAGAATTCCCTCCCATTATTTCTTCTATATTTATTTCTTGATATTTAGGTCCAAAGAGATATTTTTCCTTCTCACATATTTAATCATGCCTTCATTTTTTACCAGTATCCATCAGAGATATTTTATCTAAATATGTGAGGCAAATCCACCCCATCATCTGTTTCTGTATAGTCTGTGAAGGAAGAATGGTTTTCCTTCATGAATGGAAAAGAATTAAAAGAATTTTTTTCACATAAACATTATATGAAATCTAAATTTCAGTGTAATTTCATGAAGTTTCATTTTCAAAATATTATGATTCATTTAATATGTCTCTGATCACTTTTGTATTACATAGTCAGTTTGAGCAACAGTTGTAGTAC